>NC_057811.1:453532288-453674788 GCF_018294505.1 Triticum aestivum | reverse complement strand
GAGCCGGGGCGGCGGGCCGACGGGGCGGCGGGCGGCGGCGGCGGGGTCAGAGGAGAAGGGCGCGCGAGGACGAAGTGAGTAACGGGCGGGGGGGTACCTGCCGTTAGGCAAGTGCCCTCTTTGCCGTCAGCCAGCCTTTGCCGTCCGCCTTTTTGCCTCTTTGCCGTCTGCTAGCGGACGGCAAAGAGGTGGGCCGTTAAGATTTTTTCAAACGAGCGGGGGGTGGGGGCCACCACACTCTTTGCCGTCCGCTGGCGGACGGCAAAGAGGTGGCTGATGGCAAAGAGCTTCTTTGCCGTTAGCCTTTTCTTTGCCGTCCGCTTACGTGTTGCTGATGGCAAAGAGCTTCTTTGCCGTCAGCTAGCAGACGGCAAAGAGCTGGCAGATGGCAAATTTGCTGATTCCAGTAGTGTGAGTAATATCTTTTATGGTCATGCACCCTTAATGAGTGGTCTATTTTTATTGAATCTCGATTGTAGTGATACACATATTCATAATATTGAAGCCAAAAGATGCAAAGTTAATAATGACAGTGCAACTTATTTGTGGCACTGCCGTTTTGGTCATATTGGTGTAAAGCGCATGAAGAAACTCCATGCTGATGGGTTTTGGAATCACTTGATTATGTATCACTTGATTATGAATCACTTGATGCTTACGAACCATGCCTCATGGGCAAGATGACTAAGACTCCGTTGTCCGGAACAATGGAGCGAGCAACAGACTTGTTGGAAATAATACATACTGATGTATGCGGTCCGATGAGTGTTGAGGCTCGCGGTGGGTATCGTTATTTTCTGACCTTCACAGATGATTTGAGCAGATATGGGTATATCTACTTGATGAAACATAAGTCTGAAACATTTGAAAAGTTCAAAGAATTTTAGAGTGAAGTGGAAAATCATCGTAACAAGAAAATAAAGTTTCTACGATCTGATCATGGAGGTGAATATTTGAGTTATGAGTTTGGTCTTCATTTGAAACAATGTGGAATAGTTTCGCAACTCACGCCACCTGGAACACCACAGCGTAATGGTGTGTCCGAACGCCGTAACCGTACTTTATTAGATATGGTGCGATCTATGATGTCTCTTACCGATTTACCACTATCGTTTTGGGGTTACGCTTTAGAGACGGCTGCATTCACGTTAAATAGGGCACCATCTAAATCCATTGAGACGACACCATATGAACTGTGGTTTGGCAAGAAACCTAAGCTGTCGTTTCTTAAAGTTTGGGGCTGCGATGCTTATGTTAAAAAGCTTTAACCTGATAAGCTTGAACCCAAATCGGAGAAATGTGTCTTCATAGGATACCTAAAGGAGGTTGTTGGGTACACCTTCTATCACAGATCCGAAGGCAAGATATTCGTTGCTATTAACAGATCCTTTCTAGAGAAGGAGTTTCTCTCGAAAGAAGTGAGTGGGAGGAAAGTAGAACTTGATGAGGTAATTGTACCTTCTCTCGAATTGGAAAGTAGTTCATCATAGAAATCAGTTCAAGTGATTCCTACACCAATTAGTGAGGAAGCTAATGATGATGATCATGAAACTTCAGATCAAGTTACTACTGAACCTTGTAGGTCAACCATAGTACGATCCGCACCAGAGTGGTACGGTAATCCTGTTCTGGAGGTCATGTTACTTGACCATGACGAACCTACGAATTATGAGGAGGCGATGATGAGCCCAGATTCCACAAAATGGCTTGAGGCCATGAAATCTGAGATGGGATCCATGTATGAGAACAAAGTGTGGACTTTGGTTGACTTGCCCGATGATCGGCAAGCCATAGAGAATAAATGGATCTTCAATAAGAAGACCGACGCAGACAGTAATGTTACTGTCTACAAAGCTCGACTTGTTGCGAAAGGTTTTTGACAAGTTCAAGGAGTTGACTATGATGAGACCTTCTCACCCGTAGCGATGCTTAAGTCTGTCCTAATCATGTTAGCAATTGCCTCATTTTATGATTATGAAATTTGGCAAATGGATGTCAAAACTGCATTCCTGAATGGATATCTGAAAGAAGAGTTTTATATGATGCAACTAGAAGGTTTTGTCGATCCTAATGGTGCTAACAAAGTGTCTAAGCTCCAGCGATCCATTTATGGAATGTGCAAGCATCTCGGAGTTGGAATATACGCTTTGATAATGTGATCAACGCATATGGTTTTATACAGACTTTTGGAGAAGCCTGTATTTACAACAAAGTGAGTGGGAGCTCTATAGCATTTCTGATATTATATGTGCATGACATATTCTTGATCGAAAATGATATAGAATTTCTGGATAGCATAAAAGGATACTTGAATAAGAATTTTTCAATGAAAGACCTCGATGAAACTGCTTATATATTGGGCATCAAGATCTGTAGAGATAGATCAAGACGCTTAATTGGACTTTCACAAAGCACATACCTTGATAAAGTTTTGAAGAAGTTCAAAATGGATCAGTCAAAGAAAGGGTTCTTGCCTGTGTTACAAGGTGTGAAGTTGAGTCAGACTCAATGCCCGACCACTGCAGAAGATAGAGAGAAAATGAAAGTCATTCCCTATGCCTCAGCCATAGGTTCTATCATGTATGCAATGTTGTGTACCAGACCTGATGTGTGCCTTACTATAAGTTCGACAGGGAGGTACCAAAGTAATCCAGGAGATAACTGGACAGCGGTCAAGAACATCCTGAAATACCAGAAAAGGACTAAGGATATGTTTCTCATTTATGGAGGTGACAAAGAGCTCACCGTAAATGGTTACGTCGATGCAAGCTTTGACACTAATCCGGATGACTCTAAGTCACAAACCGGATACGTATTTATATTGAATGGTGGAGCTGTCAGTTGGTGTAGTTCCAAGCAAAGCGTTGTGGCGGGATCTACGTGTGAAGCGGAGTACATAGCTGCTTTGGAAGCAGCAAATGAAGGAGTCTGGATGAAGGAGTTCATATCCGATCTAGGTGTAATACCTAGTGCATCGGGTCCAATGAAAATCTTTTGTGACAATACTGGAGCAATAGCCCTGGCGAAGGAATTCAGATTTCACAAGAGAACCAAACACATCAAGAGACGCTTCAATTCCATCCGCGATCAAGTCAAGGAGGGAGACATAGAGATTTGCAAAATACATACGGATCTGAATGTTGCAGACCCATTGACTAAGCCTCTTCCACAAGCAAAACGTGATCAACACCAAGACTCCAATGGGTGTTAGAATCATTACTATGTAATCTAGATTATTGACTCTAGTGCAAGTGGGAGACTGAAGGAAATGTGCCCTAGAGGCAATAATAAAGTTATTATTTATATTTCCTTATATCATGATACATGTTTATTATTCATGCTAGAACTGTATTAAGGAAACTTAGTACATGTGTGAATACATAGACAAACAGAGTGTCCCTAGTATGCCTCTACTTGACTAGCTCGTTAGTCAAAGATGGTTAAGTTTCCTAACCATAGACATGTGTTGTCATTTGATGAACGGGATCACATCATTAGAGAATGATGTGATGGACAACACCCATCCGTTAGCTTAGCATAATGATCATTTAGTTTTACTGCTATTGCTTTCTTCATTACTTATACATGTTCCTCTGACTATGAGATTATGCAAATCCCGAATACCGGAGGAACACCTTGTGTGCTATCAAACGTCACAATGTAACTGGGTGATTATAAAGATGCTCTACAGGTGTCTCCGAAGGTGTTTGTTGAGTTGGCATAGATCGAGATTAGGATTTGTCACTCCGTGTATCGGAGAGGTATCTCTGCGCCCTCTCAGTAATGCACATCACTATAAGCCTTGCAAGCAATGTGACTAATGAGTTAGTTGTGGGATTATGCATTACGGAACGAGTAAAGAGACTTGCCAGTAACGAGATTGAAATAGGTATGATGATACCGACGATTGAATCTCGGGCAAGTAACATACCGATGACAAAGGGAATGACGTATGTTGTTATGCGGTTTGACCGATAAAGATCTTCGTAGAATATGTAGGAGCCAATATGAGCATCCAGGTTCCTCTGTTGGTTATTGACCAGAGATGTGTCTCGGTCATGTCTACATAGTTCTCGAACCCGTAGGGTCCGAACGCTTAACGTTCGATGACGATTTGTATTATGAGTTATGTGATTTGATGACCGAAGTTTGTTCGGAGTCCCATATGAGATCACAGACATGACGAGGAGTCTCGAAATGGCCGAGAAGTAAAGCTTCATATATTGGAAGGTTATATTCGGACATCAGAATGGTTCCGAGTGATTCGGGTATTTTTCCGGAGTACCGAGGGGTTACCGGAACCCCCGGGGAAGTTAATGGGCCTTAGTGGGCTTTAGTGGAGAGAGGGAAGAAGGTCCACGAGGTGGCGCACACCTCCCCCCTGCCCAAACCGAATTGGACAAGGGGTGGGGGCGCGGCCCCCTCCTTCCTTTCCCTCCGGTGGAAGAAAGGAAAAGCGCGGGGGGCGGGGGGGATCCTACATGGACTAGGAGTCCAAGTAGGACTCCCCCCTTGGTGCGCCCCTCCTGACCGCCGGCCTCTCTCCCTCCCTCCTTTATATACGTGGGCAGGGGGCACCCCAAAGGCACAACAGACAATCTCTTAGTCATGTGCGGTGCCCCCCTCCATAGTTTAACACCTCGGTCATATCATCGTAGTGCTTAGGCGAAGCCCTGCGCCGGTAACTTCATCATCACCATCACCACACCGTCGTGCTGATGGAACTCTCCCTCTTCCTCAACTCGACCAAGAGCTCGAGGGACGTCATCATGCTGAACGTGTGCTGAATACAGAGGTGCCGTACGTTCGGTACTTGGATCGGTTGGATCGTGAAGACGTTCGACTACATCAACCGCGTTATTAAACACTTCTTCTTTCGGTCTACGAGGGTACGTGGACACACTCTCCCCCCTCGTTGCTATGCTTCTCCTAGACAGATCTTGTGTGATCGTAGGATTTTTTTGAATTACTACGTTTCCCAACAGGAAGCACAACCAGCCATTCGTAGTTTAGCATCTATCGCATTTGATGTTGTTAAATCCTATGTGCGTATCTTCCTATCATGGAAATATTATACTGAAGATGAAGGAAAATGCCAGTTGCAGGTGTTTGACCTGGAGTTAGGTGTAAGTAATGTTATTCATGGCAATTACTTTGCTTTGTCCCATACATTCTACTTCCATGATGGTTATAATACAGCAAAATTTCCCATTTTTCTCTATAGAGAAGGACCGATTTGGAAACTCAGGATGAGGTAACCGGTGCTAATACCTCTGCTATCTTCAAGAATGCTTGGTGGCAGTATCGGAATTTACCTGAAGAAAACTTACTTCACTGGAAAAGAAACTCATCAAATTCCCTTACGTTCTCCTGAGACACATTTACTGGAGGATGACTGGGAACGCCTTGTTCTGTACTGGTCCCGAACCAAGAATGTGGTAAGGTCTATGAGCTCATTTTTGAAGTACTATATGCTTGCGTCTTACTGTACTCTGTTCATGTAGAACAAGTGCTTAAACCTGAAGAACAAGTGTTCTCATTTAAGATTCCATTGCTATCGTGCATATTGCTTTGCTCTTGTATCACTGTATTTACTCATACAAACTTACTTTTAAATTGAAGGATCTAATCGAAACTCCAATGGCACAACAGGTATGTTTACGCATGTTTCTTTAACAGGTTTGCTCTTATAAATAGCTCTGTTTATTTCAATTTCAATTGTGTATACAATTGACTTCTCATATCATGCACATTACTAGCATCACAACAGAGCTAATAGTGTTGTTGTACATGTAGACCCGTGGTACCCATCTGAAATCTTGTTGTGCCGTGTAGTTTCCCACGCTTCGTATTCTTTCAGTGTTGCTTTCTCTTGAACTGATATGATTTGAACCGTGTCTCTATTTTGGTTTGGCAAGACAATGCAGTGACCATATATAGGACATAGATATATGTTTGTTTGATGCTTTTATAATGTACTACTTGGCAATAGAAGACTTGGTAGTTTAATCTTGTCCACCTTACTAATGAACTGGTTCACCGAAATGAGTTTCACATACTAGTACATGCTAAACCTGTTAAGTGTCTACTTGTTTCTTCTTTTAAAATGCTAACAGAATATTGGGGAAGAGTGCCTTATTAAGCAATGGTAAAGGAAGTAATGCAGATAAGGTTCAGGATATTGAGACATCCTTGTTGGTCTCCAACAAAGCTGATAACATAGCTAAGGAAAACTATCTTGAAGACAGTGAGACAACTCCAAAGTCCTGTCTTGGTTTAGTGTTCGAGTTATTGGCCACTACCGCTGGCACAAGCTATTCAAACTCACTATCTGAATCAGTTCGGCTTCTTGAGTCTGAACTACAAGCTGAAAGACATCGATCAACTGTGCTGCAACAAGAAGCAGAAGGACTGCGGAAGTCCCTGGAGCATTCAGATGCATACTTTCTGGTGCAACAGCAAATGTTGGAGGATTTTAGTGCCAAACAGTACAAAGCTAATAAGCTTGCTAAGCTTATTGCTAGCATGGTGGATACCCAAGATAACGTTTCTTGAGCTCTTCTGAAGTTGTTTCAGTTATGGACTTGTTCTGCTGCCGCGTTTATTTGCACTGGTGGCCAATTTAGACGGCCAATGTATGTAATATGCTACTTTGTTCCCTATATTTGCACTGGTGGCAAACTTTGATGCCTAGTGGATGTAATATGTTTAATAGCCGTAGCATAGCGTTAGTTGCTTGCTTATTTATTTCCTTATTGTCTTGTTTAGTTGTTTGCTTGTAGTCACTACAGTTCTTTTTCCGCGTTTTTCTAGGGGCCACAATAACCTATTTTTGGTAACTAGGCCACGATAACCATGGCAACACACGGACTATTGTAACCATGGGCCTCCTGCGGGCCCTAGGATCCATGGGCCTTCTACGGGCCGTAGGATCCATGGGCCTTCTACGGGCCGTAGGATCCATGGGCCTTCTATGGGCTGTATGATCCATGGGCCTTCTACGGGCCGTAGGATCCATTGGCCTTCTACGGGCCGTAGGATCCATGGGCCTTCTACGGGGCGTATAATCATTTCGCCAAACATGGGTCATACTATTCGTGGACCATAACGAGCCGTTAATAGGCCGTATTTGATAACGCTATGAAAATAGCCCAACGGGTTAATGGGCCACAAACAGGCCAAATGTAACCACGGGCTGAATTTGGCCCACAAATAGAATAGGCCAGTAATGGACCGTAACTAACCGAATTCTAGAAATGAGCCCAAGAATAAATGGGCCCTTAGAAGGCCGAAAGTTAACACGGGCTAGAAACGGCCGACGGAATAATGGACCGTTAATGGGTATAAAGCGATACACTGTTCATTATGGGCCAGTTTCATCTCGGGCCTTTAATGGGCCCAGAGTTACAAAGGGCCTCCTATGGGCCGAAAGACGTCATGGTCCATACATGGGCCGGAAGTTACAACGGGCTGGTATCATATTGGACAGCCCAGATGACACTACTGGGCCAAATTCTGGTAGGCCGTGAGTTAGCGGGCTGTAAATGGGCTATATGCGAACATGCCGTTAACAGGCTTTCCGTGGGCCGGCCCGCTACCTTTTGACCAAGTCAAACGGGCCGACCTTTTCACTATAATGGGCCTCTGTTGGGCCGTGCCACGTGTCGATGAATCATACGCGCCTTCGGTCCAATGAGTGGATGACATCTGTCCCAACGGTGAGCCGACACGTGGTTACGCTGGCCATGGAGAATTTTACACGTGGAAAATCCCCATTGGTCCGGGCTGTTAACGGGTTATCAGATCCAACCGGAACTCGATAGTTTAACAGTGACCCTTTATGGTGGATGCCACGTGTCGGTCACCCTTGACGAAAGCACTTCTGTGACGCGCGATTTATCGTCATGGAAGTGGACACTTCCGTGATGATAATTTTGGTAATGTCATGGAACACTTCTACGACAGCACATGTATGACTATCTTGATTCTGTCATAAAATCGTCATGGATGTACATGCATGACTAAAAACGTGACCTACTGTGACAAACACGTATCATCACGGAAGTGTATTTTTTTGTAGTGAAAGCCAATACTATTAGAAGGGGATGAGGTGTTTCTTAATGGTCTACTTGCTCAAAGTGCTTAGTGATATTGCTCCAAAACCCTTAGCCACTTTCTCATTTCCACATTTGTCCAAAACTCAAAGTCAAACTCGGCCCCACCAAAATGATCTATCCGGCGCCATCGAGTTCAGTTGACATAGCCACTGCCAGAAACCCTAGACAATTCTGTCACACTGATACGGATCTCGGTATCATCGAGATGGCCTTGCAAACTCTTTGTTGCCTGTTGTAATTATTTTGGTCTCACCGAAATGTGCAATCGGTTCCACCGAGTTTGATTTACCAACTCTTTGTTTGCTGTTTGCTGAAATCGGTCTCACCGAGTTCATGCAATTGGTCTCACCAAGATGAGGTTTTGCCCTAGCCCTAGCACATCGGTCCCACCGAGTTGTTCCCGTCGGTCCCACCGAGATTCCTAACATTCACATTTTGAACTAAATCGTTCTCACCGAGTTCTTCTATTCGGTCTGAACGAGTTGGGTCAAATGTGTGTAACGGTTGGATTTTGTGTGGAGGCTATATATACCCCTCCACCCCCTTCTCCATTTGTGAGAGAGCCATCAGAACGTGCCTACACTTCCACTACCTATTTTCTGAGAGAGAACCACCTACTCATGTGTTGAGACCAAGACATTCCAATCCAACCGCAAGAATCTTGATCTCTAGCCTTCCCCAAGTTGCTCTCCACTCAAATCTTCTTTCCACCATATCCAAATCTATGATAGAGAGTTGAGTGTTGGGGAGACTATCATTTGAAGGACAAGAGCAAGGAGTTCATCATCTACACACCATCTATTACCTTTTGGAGAGTGGTGTCTCCGAGATTGGTTAGGTGTCGCTTGGGAGCCTCTGACAAGATTGTGGAGTTGAACCAAGAAGTTTGTAAGGGCAAGGAGATCGCCTACTTTGTGAAGATCTACCCGAGTAAGGCAAGTCCTTCGTGGGCGATGACCATGGTGGGATAGACAAGGTTGCTTCTTCATGGACCCTTCGTGGGTGGAGCCCTCCGTGGACTCGCGCAACCATTACCCTTCGTGGGTTGAAGTCTCCATCAACGTGGATGTATGATAGCACCACCTATCGGAACCACGCCAAAAATCTCCGTGTCTACATGGCGTTTGCACACTCCAATCCCATCCATTTACTTTCTTGCAATTAGCATGCTTTACTTTTTCCACTGCTCATACTCATGCCATGCTTGCTTGAAATGTATTGTGAATGTTTAAACTTGTGATAAAACTCTACCTCAACTTGAAGAAACTTAAAATTGCCACCTTTACTAGTTGAGTGTCTAATCACCCCCCTCTAGACACCTCTTCTCGATCCTTTCAATTGGTATCAAAGCTTTTGGTCTCCATTGCTTTGGTTTAATCACCATTGGAGGAAGATTGATGAGTCTACGATTGGGAGTATTAGATGTAGAGTGCCTATGCTTGACGGATAGTTCTATAGTGCTTGGAAAAAATGAGATGCTTGAGATTTTCAATGAATATAATTTGAACAAGTATATTACTAGCCCTTGTGCGCCTCCTATTGATCCCTTGCATCCTACCCCCGATGAGTATCTTGACATGACCCGCAACCTTAGAGCTATTGATCTTATCATTAGAGGATTGCCTAGAAATTTGCTTGTATGCTTGCCTACATTTGAATGTGCTTATACTATATGGAGATACCTTGAGGAGCGCTTTCCAAACTATTCCTTGAAAAATCTAGATGAGATACTTCAAAAGTCCATTACTTTTCATAAAATGAATCCTAGTGATCCTAAATTTGGTGATTGTCTATTTGAGCTTCGTGACCTTGTGCATGCCAAAGGAGATGTTGGAGTCATTAGTAGCATCATCTCACACGTCATTAGAATTCATAAAGATGCACATTGCCATGGTCATAAATCTAATGAATCCCTCTCTTTAGGTGATGATCAATCATATGATGATGTTGAACATGGATATTATGATGAGGATGATGATAGTGACTTTGATCTTGATGAGTCAATGAGACACTTTGGTCTTATGGCTAACCTTCATGGTTACATGGCCGGAGGAAAGGAATGGGTTCTTGATAGTGGATGTACCGATCACATGACCGGAGACCAGGGCATGTTTTGAGAGCTCGCTGAAAATGACAGTCCCTGAAAGTATGTCACTTTTGGTGATAACTCAAAGGGTAAGGTGGTTGGCCTTGGTAAGGTGGCCATCTCACATGACAGCTCTATCCAAAATTTTATGCTCACTGAATCTCTTGGCTACAATTTACTTTCCATATCTATACTAGCCGATTTCGATTTAATGTTCTATTTACTGAATTAGATTGCCAAGTGTTTCGAAGAGACAATCATAATATGGTTTTTACCGGTATACATAGAGGTGATCTATACATTGTTGATTTCACTAAAAGAGCTCAACCTCGAACTTGCTTAATTGCTAAATCTTCTAAAGGTTGGTTATGGCATAGAAGGTTAGGTCACGTTGGCATGCAAAATCTTGATAAGCTTATTAAAGGTGATCACATCCTTGGTGTTAAAGACGTTGTATTTGATAAGGATAGACTTTGTAGTGCTTGTCAAGAAGGAAAACAAGTTGGAGGAAGTCATCCCGTGAAAAATATCATGACCATGAGTGTCGGTGTCAAAACCGGCAGATCTTGGGTAGGGGGTCCCGAACTGTGCATCTGAGGATCAATGGTAACAAGGGACGATGAGGACACGAAGTTTACCCAGGTCCGGGACCTCTTAAAGGAGGTAAAGCCCTACGTCCTGCTTGATTATATTCAATGGGTATAGGGGTTACAAGAGTTGATCTATCTCGAGATCGTAATGGCTAAACCCTAGCTATCTAGCCTATGAAAATTCTGATAGCCTCTACAGACTAACCCCTCCGGTTTATATACACACCGGAGGGGCCTAGGGTTGTACAGAGTCGGTTCACAGAGGAAGGAAATAACATATCTGGACACCAAACTTGCCTACCACGCATATGGGAGTCCTACCCGGACACGGGGTAAAGTCTTCAGCTTTTTATCTTCACTTCCCATCAGTCCGGCCCATATCAAATAGTACGGACACCCGAGGACCACTTAATCCAGAACTCCCTCAGTAGCCCCTGAACCAGTCTTTGATGACGATGTGTTTGGCATGCAGATTGTCTTCGGCATCGCAAGGCGGGTTCCTTCTCCTGAATATCATTAGGATAACTTCTCGCCTAAAGGAACTGTATTCGGCTCTGTAGAATTAATACAACCCTTAGCCACGAAGGCAAGATGTCAAGATAAAATAGTGCCCTTTACTGACAACTTTTTCAGCGAAGCGTCACTTGGCTCTTTAACATTTCAAAACGTTTATTCACACCTCCCGTTTTGCGTTTTGAGGCTTAGCCTCCATTGGCACGTTTTGTCAAAATAGAGATCATGCCCGCCCATTGCGAGATTCTCATCAATACGGTTTTGGGTAATCCAACCGTGCCGTTCGCATGATCTCTTTGGGAACAGGCGAGATTTAAGGATCAAGGGGGGGGGGGCGTTTGGTATTTCTCCTGCCTATAAGAGGGTAAAGATTCCTCCTTTTCCCCCCACGCCTTCTTCTAGCTCCCGCCTTCCCTTCCTTCGAGCTCCAGCGCCCAAAATCTCAATCTTTCCCACCGTCACCAACCTCCATAGCCATGTCTGGATCCGGCTCCAAGGGCAAGTGGGAGGCCTCCTCTGTCACGAAGAAGGACATCAAGAACCTCCGGAGCACAGGTTATCTGTCTGCGGAGATCTCGCACAGGCTCCCCAACAAGGACCAGGTCGTCCCTATCCCAGAGCCCAGCGAGAGGGTAGTGTTCATTCCCCACTTCCTCCGCGGACTAGGTTTTCCTCTCCATCCCTTTGTCCGCGGCCTCATGTTCTACTACGGGCTAGACTTTCACGATCTAGTCCTGAACTCCTTCCTCCACATTTCGGCGTTCATCGTCGTGTGCGAGGCTCTCCTCTGCATCCCGCCACACTTTGGCCTATGGCTTAAGGTTTCCAATCTGAAGCCGAAGGTGGTTGACGGACAACACGCGCACTACGGCAGGGCCATGTTGAGGTAGCTCCCCAACGCCGTCTGGCCCAAAGGGGCATTCATGGAGACGGTTAAGGTGTGGCAAGAGGAGTGGTTTTACATTACCGAACCTCGCAACGCCAACTGGGCAGCCGTGCCCATCTTCAAATCCGGACCCCCCACCAGGCTCACATCCTGGACCACTAAGGGCCTTGACTGGGGGTCCACGGTGGAGGTGCAGATGCTGCAGAAGCGTATCACCAATATGATAGGCAAAAACACCGGTCTCACAAACGTGATTCAGGTGATGCTCTTCCGCCGGACTCTTCCTTGCCAACTCCGGGCCTCTCACATGTGGGAGTTCAATCCGGAGGAGCCACGGACCTTGAAGCACTTCTTCGGCACAACGCACAAAGACATTTGGAAGCTGCTCTTCAAGACCCAAAAAATGTGGCCGAAGAAGACCGAAGACATCGGTCTCGACATCGAGAATCCGGCCTCGCCGGTAAGCATGATTTTCCCGAGTACCTTATTCGGTCAATAAGTTTAGATATAATGCATCATCTGTCTTTTGTATAGGGCTCGACGGCAAAGGCGGAGCGGATCAAGTGTCCGGCACAGCTTCCTGAAGACCCAGCCACACCCCAGCTGTCAGAGATGCTGGTCCCGGCACCCTATCAGGCGCCGGAGAAGAAGGCCAAGAAGAAGGGCAAGGAGGCCAAGGGTAGCCCCGCCACAAGGGTCCCTCGGACGCTATGTACGGTGAGACCAAAGCCCCCTCCTCTTATGAGGGGGATGAGGAAGAAGAAGAGGAGGAGGAGGAGGAGGAGGTGGAAAGAGACTCCCCTCATAAGGGGAGGAAGACGAACAGGTTGGCCTCCGAAGACCCCAAGGGGGTGGCGCCCAAGAGGGGGAAGATGATCCTCCAGGACAGTTCAGACACTCCCTATTGTATAAGTTATTTTGATATGCGCCTTTCAGCCCTCCACGCGAGCTCCCCAACACCCCGTTATCGGAGGGGAACTCTCTGCCGCCCGAGATGGCGGAGAGCAAGACGCCGCCACGAGCCCCCTTGCCCGTCATCATAGATGACACCGAGGTGTTGTCCCGGAGGACCTCTCCTGGCTGCAGAGGGGCGGGCGAGTCTGTTGAGAAAGCGCCTGAGGTTAATACCTCGGTCACTGAAGACATAGGGGAGGCGACCCCTATGACAACTGACGGTGGGGACCCCCAACAATCCGGGCCCCAACCGGACACCATTCCGGAGACCAATACGGCTCCGGGATCTGATGAGCAGCCCCCCTTGAAAGAGGGGGATCAGTAGCTCAGTCGGCGACCTCTGCTAATCCGGAGGTGCCGAACACTTTAGGGGAGGCACTGCGACGTGCTTCCATCATGGAAGAGCACTGCACCCTGATGGGTGTGGTGGTTGAAAAGGTTTAGTCTGCCAAGAGCGGACTGAATGAAGCCTTTTTCAGCCTACTGACAGGCTTTGAGGTATGCGACGTAATGTTCTACACACATTATTATTTTCATATAAAGGAATATACCCGTGTACAGATAGTAGCCCCTGAGGCTCTGTCTGGTTTGAAAAAAAAAGTGGACACAGGATCCACATAGTATTCAGGAAAGTTAACATGTTGCGCTATTATTTTAATAGGCTTCCCTGTTGGCGGCGACCGCCCAGGCCGCAGAGGTTTCCGAACTCAATCGGAAGCTTCAAGTAGCCGATGAAGAGATCGACCACATTAACAAGCGGTTCAACGAGACGCAAGGTATGCGTATTATGTTTAAAAGCTTTCAATTGCATATCAAAAGTGACATGTATGTTTAAAGGTTTAACTCTTTTAAATTCTTTGATGGTGAGCATAGTTGGGGCAGCCGATCGAGGTCGAGAGCCTCAAAGGCGCCCTTGCCCAAGCCCAGAAAGAGGCAAAGGCAAACAAGGCAGCCGTTGACAAAGCGGCTGCAGAACTGGAGACCGAGCAAGCTGCCCGCCGTCAACACGAAGCTCGGGTGGCCGAGGTTGAGCAAGAGCAGAAGGACGCCATCAAGAAATGCGAGGCTTTAGAGGAGAAGACTTTGGCCCAATCATCCGAACTCGCCAAGGCTCTTGCTACCTCTTGAGCACTGCGTTGGTTTTCCCTTGAAGAGGAAAGGGTGATGCAGTAAAGTAGCGTAAGTATTTCCCTCAGTTTTTGAGAACCAAGGTATCAATCCAGTAGGAGACCACGCGCAAGTCCCACGCACCTACACAAACAGATAAGAACCTCGCAACCAACACGATAAAGGGGTTGTCAATCCCTTCACGGTCACTTACGAGAGTGAGATCTGATAGAGATGATAAGATAATATTTTTGGTATTTTTATGATAAAGATTAAACGTAAAGATTGCAAAGTAAATAAAGATAAAAATAGCTTGTTGACGGAAGATTAATATAATGGAAAATAGACCCGGGGGCCATAGGTTTCACTAGTGGCTTCTCTCAAGATAGCATAAGTATTACGGTGGGTAAACGAATTACGGTGGGTAAACGAATTGAGCATAGTTATGAGAATATCTAGGTATGATCATGTATATAGGCATCATGTCCGTGACAAGTAGACCGACTCCTGCCTGCATCTACTTCTATTACTCCACACATCGACCGCTATCCAGCATGCATCTAGAGTATTAAGTTCATAAGAATAGAGTAATGCTTTAAGCAAGATGACATGATGTAGAGGGATAAACTCGTACAATATGATATAAACCCCATCTTTTTATCCTCGATGGCAACAATACAATACGTGTCGTTTCCCCTGCTGTCACTGGGGTCGAGCACCGCAAGATTGAACCCAAAGCTAAGAACTTCTCCCATTGCAAGAAAGATCAATCTAGTAGGCCAAACCAAACTGATAATTCGAAGAGACTTGTAAAGATAACCAATCATACATAAAAGAATTCAGAGGAGATTCAAATATTGTTCAAGATAATCTTGATCATAAACCCACAATTCATCGGATCTCGACAAACACACCGAAAAAGAAGAGTTACATCAAATAGATCTCCAGGAGAATCGAGGAGAACTTTGTATTGAGATCCAACGAGAGAGAAGAAGCCATCTAGCTAATAACTATGGACCCGAAGGTCTGAGGTAAACTACTCACACATCATCGAAGAGGCTATGGTGTTGATGTAGAAGCCCTCCATGATCAATGCCCCCTTCGGCGGAGCGCCGGAAAAGGCCCCAAGATGGGATCTCATGGGTACAGAAGGTTGCGGTGGTGGAAATAGGGTTTTGGCTCCTTTTCTGATAGTTTGGGGTTACGTAGGTATATATAGGAGGAAGAAGTAGGTCGGTGGAGCTACGAGGGGCCCACGAGGGTGGAGGGCGCGCCCAGGGGGTAGGCGCACCCCCTACCTCATGGCTTCCTCGTTCATTTCTTGACGTCCACTCCAAGTCCTCTAGATCACGTTTGTTCCGAAAATCATGTTCCCGAAGGTTTCATTCCGTTTGGACTCCGTTTGATATTCCTTTTCTGCGAAACACTGAAATAGGCAAAAAATAGCAATTTGGGCTGGGCCTCCGGTTAAGAGGTTAGTCCCAAAAATAATATAAAAGTGTATAATAAAGAATATATAATAGCATGGAACAATAAAAAATTATAGATACGTTGGAGACGTATCAAGCATCCCCAAGCTTTATTCCTGCTCATCCTCGAGTAGGTAAATGATAAAAACAGAATTTTTGATGTCGAATGCTACTTGGTATAATTTTCAATGTAATTCTCTTATTTGTGGTATGAATATTCAGATCCGAAAGATTCAAGATAAAAGTTTAATATTGACATAAAAGTAATAATACTTCAAGTATACTAATTAAGCAATTATGTCTTCTCAAAATAACATGGCCAAAGAAAGTTCATCCCTACAAAATCATATAGTTTGGTCATGCTCCATTTTCGTCACACAAGAATGCTCTCATCATGCACAACCCCGATGACAAGCCAAGCAATTGTTTCATACTTTAGTAATCTCAAACTTTTTTCAACTTTCACGCAATATATGAGCGTGAGCCATGGATATAGCACTATGGGTGGAATAGAATATGATGATGGGGGTTATGTGGAGAAGACAAAAAAAGTCTCACATTGACGCGGCTAATCAACTAGCTAGGGAGATGCCCATCGATTGATGTCAATGCAAGGAGTAGGGATTGCCATGCAACGGATGCACTAGAGCTATAAATGTATGAAAGCTCAACAAAAGAAACTAAGTGGGTGTGCATCCAACTGGCTTGCTCACGAAGACCTAGGGCATTTGAGGAAGCCCGTTGTTGGAATATACAAGCCAAGTTCTATAATGAAAAATTCCCACTAGTATATGAAAGTGACAAAACAAGAGACTCTCTATCATAGAAATCATGGTGCTACTTTGAAGCACAAGTGTGGAAAAAAAGATAGTAGCATTGTCCCTTCTTTATTTTTTTTATTTTTTGGGCCTTTCCCTTTTTTTATTTGGCCTTTCTCTTTTTTTGGGGACAATGCTCTATGAATGATGATCATCACACTTCTATTTATTTACAACTCAATGATTACAACTCGATACTAGAACGAAGTATGACTCTATATGAATGCCTCCGGCGGTGTACCGGGATGGGCAATGAATCAAGAGTGACATGTATGAATAATATGCATGGTGGCTTTGCCACAAATACGATGTCAACTACATGATCATGCAAGGCAATATGACAATGATGAAACGTGTCATGATAAACGGAACGGTGGAAAGTTGCATGGCAATATATCTCAGAATGGCTATGGAAATGCCATAATAGGTAGGTATGGTGGCTGTTTTGAGGAAGATATAAGGAGGTTTATGTGTGATAGAGCATATCGTATCACGGGGTTTGGATGCACCGGCGAAGTTTGCACCAACTCTCAAAGTGAGAAAGGACAATGCACGGTACCGAAGAGGCTAGCAATGATGGAAGGGTGAGAGTGCGTATAATCCATGGACTCAACATTAGTCATAAATAACTCACATACTTATTGCAAAAATCTACAAGTCATCAAAAACCAAGCACTACGCGCATGCTCCTAGGGGGATAGATTGGTAGGAAAAGACCATCGCTCGTCCCCGACCGCCACTCATAAGGAGGACAATCAAAGAACACCTCATGTTTCAAATTTGTTACACAACGTTTACCATACGTGCATGCTACGGTACTTGCAAACTTCAACACAAGTATTTCTCAAATTCACAATTACTCAACTAGCACAACTTTAATATCACTACCTCCATATATCAAAACAATCACCAAGCATCAAACTTCTCTTAGTATTCAACGCACTTAAAAGAAAGTTTTTACTAATCTTGGATGCCTATCATATTAAGACTAATTTCTCAATTAAAAAAATTACCATGCTGTTTTGTAGGACTCTCAAAATAATATAAGTGAAGCATGAGAGAACAATAGTTTCTATAAAACAAAACCACCGCCATGTTCTAAAAGATATAAGTGAAGCACTAGAGCAAAAACTATATAGCTCAAAAGATATAAGTGAAGCACATAGAGTATTCTAATAAATTCCGAATCATGTGTGTCTCTCTCAAAAGTGTATTCAGCGAGGAAGATTGTGGTAAACTAAAAACAAAGACTCAAATCATACAAGACGCTCCAAGCAAAACACATATCATGTGGTGAATAAAAATATAGCTCCAAGTAAAGTTACCGATGGACGAAGACGAAAGAGGGGATGCCTTCCGGGGCATCCCCAAGCTTTGGCTTTTTGATGTCCTTATATTTACCTTGGGGTGCCTTGGGCATCCCCAAGCTTAGGCTCTTTCCACTCCTTGTTCCATAATCCATCAAATCCTTACCCAAAACTTGAAAACTTCACAACACAAAACTTAACAGAAAATCTCGTGAGCTCCGTTAGCGAAAGAAAAGACAACACCACTTCAAGGTACTGTAATGAACTCATTATTTATTTATATTGGTGTTAAACCTACTGTATTCCAACTCCTCTATGGTTTATAAACTATTTTACTAGCCATAGATTCATCAAAATAAGCAAACAACACACGAAAAACAGAATCTGTCAAAAACAGAACAGTCTGTAGTAATCTGTAACTAACGCAAACTTCTGGAACTCAAAAAATTGTACCAAAACAGGACGACCTAAATAATTTCTTTATTTATGTGCTGCAATTGGAATCAGTAATATATCAGGTTCTGGTGATTTTTAACAACTGTTTTCATGAACAAAAAGTTTCTGGAATTTTCAGCAAGATCAAATAACTATCATCCAAGAAGATCCTATAGGTTTAACTTGGCACAAACACTAATTAAGACAGAAAAACACATCTAACCAGAGGCTAGATCAAATATTTATTGCATAACAGTAAGGAAAAATATTGGGTTGTCTCCCAACAAGCACTTTTCTTTAAAGCCTTTTAGCTAGGCATTGATAATTTTAATGATGCTCATATGAAAGACAAGAATTGAAGCGCAAAGAGAGCATCATAAAACACGTGAAAAAAACTTCTAAGTCTAACATACTTCCTATGCATAAGCATATTATAAGCAAACAAATTTGCAAGGCAAGCAAAAACTAGCATATGCAAGGAAGCGGAAAGAAACAATAGCAATCTCAACATAACGAGAGGTAATTTCGTAACATGAAAATTTCTACAACCATATTTTCCTCTCTCATAATAATTACATGTAGGATCATAAGAAAATTCAACAAAATAGCTATCACATAACATATTCTCAACATGATCCACATGCATGCAAAGTTGACACTCTTCCAAAATAGTGGGATTAACATTAGCTAAAGTCATGACCTCTCCAAACCCACTTTTATCAAAAATTTCATAAGATTGAACATTCTCCAAATATGTGGGATCTAAAGTTGACACTCTTCCAAACCCACTTTCAATAATATTGCAAACACTATTATCAATCTCATATTCATTATGGGGCTTAAATAAATTTTCAAGATCATAAGAAGAATCACCCCAATCATGATCATTGCAACAAGTAGTAGACATAGAAAAACTAGCATCCCCAAGCTTAGGGTTTTGCATATCATTAACACAATTGAAATTAATAGAATTTATAATAACATCTTAGCAATCATGCTTTTTATTCAAAGATCTATCGTGAATCACTTCATAAAGCACTTCATCACAATTTTCAGATTCACGGATTTCAAGCAAAACCTTATAAAGATAATCTAGTGCACCCAAATCACTAGGAATTGGTTTATCATAATTGGATCTCTTAAAAAGATTGGCAAGCGGATGAGGATCCATAGATCTTAGGTTCTCTGTTTAGCAATAAATACACAACTATTCGAACCAAACGAGCAAACGAGCCAAGTAAGACATTAAGGCAAACGAAAAGACGAACAGAAGAAGGGCGAATAAAACGGCAAGGGTGAAGTGGGGGAGAGGAGAGGCAAATGGCAAATAATGTAATGCGAGGGATAAGAGTTTGTGATGGGTACTTGGTATGTCTTGACTTGTGCGTAGACTTCCCGGCAACGACGCCAGAAATCCTTCTTGCTACCTCTTGAGCACTGCGTTGGTTTTCCCTTGAAGAGGAAAGGGTGATACAGTAAAGTAGCGTAAGTATTTCCCTCAGTTTTTGAGAACCAAGGTATCAATCCAGTAGGAGACCATGCGCGAGTCCCACGCACCTACACAAACATATAACAACCTCACAACCAACGCGATAAAGGGGTTGTCAATCCCTTCACGATCACTTACGAGAGTGAGATCTGATAGAGATGATAAGATAATAGTTTTGGTATTTTTATGATAAAGAGTAAAAGTAAAGATTGCAAAGTAAATAAAGATAGAAATAGCTTGTTCACGGAAGATTAATATAATGGAAAATAGACCCGGGGGCCATAGGTTTCACTAGTGGCTTCTCTCAAGATACCATAAGTATTACGGTGGGTAAACGAATTACTGTCGAGCAATTGATAGAATTGAGCATAGTTATGAGAATATCTAGGTATGATCATGTATATAGGCATCACGTCCGTGACAAGTAGACCGACTCCTGCCTGCATCTACTACTATTACTCCACACATCGACCGTTATCCAGCATGCATCTAGAGTATTAAGTTCATAAGAACAGAGTAACGCTTTAAGCAAGATGACACGATGTAGAGGGATAAACTCATGCAATATGATATAAACCCCATCTTTTTATCCTCGATGGCAACAATACAATACGTGTCATTTCCCCTGCTGTCACTGGGATCGAGCACCGCAAGAATGAACCCAAAGGTAAGCACTTCTCCCATTGCAAGAAAGATCAATCTAGTAGGCCAAACCAAACTAATAATTCGAAGAGACTTGTAAAGATAACCAATCATACATAAAAGAATTCAGAGGAGATTCAAATATTGTTCAAGATAATCTTGATCATAAACCCATAATTCATCGGATCTCGACAAACACACCGCAAAAGAAGAGTTACATCAAATAGATCTCCAGGAGAATCGAGGAGAACTTTGTACTGAGATCCAACGGGAGAGAAGAAGCCATCTAGCTAATAACTATGGACCCGAAGGTCTGAGGTAAACTACTCACACATCATCGAAGAGGCTATGGTGTTGATGTAGAAGCCCTCCGTGATCAATGCCCCCTCCGGCGGAGCGCCGGAAAAGGCCCCAAGATGGGATCTCATGGGTACAGAAGGTTGCGGCGGTGGAAATAGGGTTTTGTCTCCTTTTCTGATAGTTTGGTGGTACGTAGGTATATATAGGAGGAAGAAGTAGGTCGGTGGAGCTACCAGGGGCCCACGAGGGTGGAGGGCGCGCTCAGGGGGGTAGGCGCGCCCCTACCTCGTGGCTTCCTCGTTCATTTCTTGACGTCCACTCTAAGTCCTCTGGATCACGTTTGTTTCAAAAATCACGTTCCCGAAGGTTTCATTCCGTTTGGACTTCGTTTGATATTCCTTTTCTGCGAAACACTGAAATAGGCAAAAAAACAGCAATTTGGGCTGGGCCTCCGGTTAATAGGTTTGTCGCAAAAATAATATAAAAGTGTATAATAAAGCCCATTAATCATCCAAAATAGAATATATAATAGCATGGTACAGTCAAAAATTATAGATACGTTGGAGATGTATCAGCTCTCCAAGAGGCCAAGGAGGCGCGGGTCGAGTCCCGGAGTGCCCGCGAAGGAATCCGTCAGGCGAAGCAGATAGAGGATGGTAAGGTCTTTCTTTTGCAGAGTATTTTCGGAGGTCAAAGATATGCTTTGCTCACTAGAGTGTGGAGTTCTGTAGACGCGTTTGTGGATCTTCCGAGGAGTGCCGCTGATGCCGCACAGTTCTTCCGAGCCCAGGAGGAGAGCTCGACCGAGAAGCTGTTCTGGTCGCAGTTCCTTGCGCTGGAGCACCCGACGCATCTGAATGACCAGATGAAGCTGCTGATATATAGGATGTCCGGTTTGTCCATGAAGGATCTAATGATCCAGATTTGGCCGGCCGAACCTATTCACAGTAGCTACTTCGGTTTGGTGAAGCGGCTCGTCGACGCACTGCCTCGGATTGACGTCGTGAAGCGCTCGACCTACATAGAAGGTGCCCGGATGGCCTTCTCCCGTGTTAAGATGCAATGGGCGAAGATGAAGGCCACCGATGTGGCAACCGCAGGGCCGCCCGAAGGAAAGGACCACCACAAGCTGGAGAGGTATTTTGACGACGTCCTGGAAGGGGCCAGGATTGTAGAGGGCCAATGTTCCAAGGACGTCATATTTGAGTAGATGCATTCGGGTTGTAAGAACTATGTTATGAACCCGCACTTGTAATATATGTAAGTGTTGCACCTTTTGTTTGAAGCGACTTTTTCGTCCTGTGCGGCCGTTTAATTCGGAAAGTTGCCAGTCGTCGGCTTTAGCCCCCACATAGATGCTACGAGGGTGTTTGGCGTAGCGTGTGATCACACTTTATCCAACGTCTTGGTCCGTAAAGGAGGTGTCCGCGCGGTGAACCAAGCAATCATACTATGCGGCTTTATTACTTTCACTTAGCCATAGGAGTTTGACGGTGGGGCTAAGTACTAGCCCCTTGTGCGTGTGCAGCAATCCGAACTGAGGTGCCTTTTCCACGCGGCTGGGCGAAGACCAGCCCCTCGTATAACACGGAGTAAGTCACTAACGATTTGTAGTAAGTCGCCGAATCGCTGACCAGCTCTCGCTTATCATGACAGTCAGTTTTCGGCTTTCTCTACTAAGGTACTTGACCGGACGAACCAGAAGTACAATCGCAGTAGTTCTCCCTTTACTACCCTAGCCGAACAAGTGGAACATAAGGTGGTAAGCACAGCAGCCGGGCCACCCAACTATAGACCAAAGACATGATTCAAAGCCGATGCATATAATGCAATATCCGGGACGCCGAAGAGTACCTTATAGGTGTTCGGACTTAAAAACGTGCAGATCCGAATGCCACCCGTGATGGTAAGGCCGGACTAAAGCACGTGTGGCAATCTGAAGTGAGGAGGGAATACAAGTGACAAAATAAATCGATATTAGACAAAAGTGGTGATCAACTGTTTCATTTATATCCTCATTAATACGCCAAGACGTTTTATTACAAATAGTGCCATAGATATCGAGGCTATTTTACATGCCAAGAGTTTACACAAGGGAAAGTTTTAAACAGGGCCTAAAAAGTAATGGTTTGAAGATCCCAATGATGCCCTGCCGCACGTCTGCGCCCTTTCTCCTTGATAGGAAATCCTTTGAGAGGAGAGGTTGATGGTCGTCTGCAAAAAAGGGGCGACCTGAAAAAGAGCCCTCGTACAACCGTAGAGTAGGCAGGTTTCTAATGAACCTGCGATGAAGAGAGGTTTTAAGGTCTGAATAGGGTCAAGCCGCACTATGGACCTTTGCCATGGTGCTCCTCCGACGATGCCCAAGGTATTTGAAGTGCGTAATTATGCATGCACGGCACATATGCCGCAACCTTATAGGGCGATCGACAGAGGATAAATTGCTATTCCAGTTCTGGATCTGCTGAGCTATCGCTTTGTAATGCAGATTGGACACGTTTAGCAATGTCATGAGTCTTGATGACTGATGAGTTATTCGGCTTAATGAGGCCGCTTTGTACCTCGGCTCCTAAGGCCGCGGTGTGCTCCTCAGTACGGAGGGAGCGCTCCATATTTCCATTTACTGTGATGACGCCGCGTGGTCCTGGCATTTTGAGCTTCAAATAAGCATAGTGCAAGACTGCGTTAAAGCGGGCGAAAGCAGTTCGTCCAAGCAGTGCGTGATAACTACTGCGGAAAGGGACGATGTCGAAGATTAATTCTTCACTTCGAAAGTTGTCCGGAGAGCCGAATACGACTTCCAATGTTAAGGAGCCCGTGCAGCGGGCCTCCACACCGGGTATCTCTCCTTTAAAGGTAGTGTTATTAGGCTTGATTCTTGACGAGTCGATGCTCATTTTGCGGATAGTGTCCTCATAGATCAAATTGAGACAGCTGCCGCTGTCCATAAGGACTCTGGTGAGATGGTATCCGTTGATGATTGGATCGAGGACCAAGGCCGCTGAACCTCCATGACTGATACTGGTTGGGTGGTCCCTACGATCGAAGATAATCGAACAAGCCGACCATGGGTTGAATTTTGGGGCGACATGCTCTATGGCATAGTGTCCCTTAGTGCGAGCTTGCGCTCCCTCTTGGAGATGTGGGTGACATATATCATGTTCACAATTTTCACCTCGGGGGGAAACTTCTTCTGTCCCCCTGTGTTCGGAGGGCGGGGTTCATCATCGTCCTCACTTTGAGGTCCTTTCCCCTTATGTTCGATATTATCTTACCGGCCTGTTTGAAAACCCAGCAGTTTTTGTTGGTGTGGTTGGCAGGCTTGTCAGAGGTGCCATAAATCTGGCAGGGCCCATCTAGTATTTTGTTCAAATTCGATGGACCGTCTCTATTTCCTTTGAACGGCTTCTTCCGTTGACCGGGTTTTGAGCCGCTGAATCTAGCGTTTACTGTCGTATCCTCAGTTTCTTCATTGTTGTTCCGATGCTTATTTTTGTTACGTCATGGCCTTCCATTGCCATCCCTGGCCTCAGATGTTCCAGGGTCGCTGGTACTATTGCTTCTATGAGCAAGCCAACTGTCTTCGCCCGCGCAGAAGCCGGTCATGAGTGCCGTGAGGGCTGCCATAGTCTTTGGCTTTTCCTGACCGAGGTGTCGGGCGAGCCATTCGTCACGGACGCTGTGCTTAAAGGCCGCTAAGGCTTCGGTGTCCGGACAGTCGATGATTTGGTTCTTTTTGATTAAGAACTGAGTCCAGAGTTTGCGGGCTGACTCTCCGGGTTGCTAGACTATGTGACTAAGGTCATCAGCGTCCGGTGGCCGGACATAAGTGGCTTGGAAGTTGTCTCGAAAAGCATCCTCCAAGTCCTCCCAACTGCCAATGGAGTTCTCTGGGAGGCTGTTCAACTAGTGCCGTGCTGGTCCATTTAGCTTTAGGGGAAGGTATTTAATGGCGTGGAGATCGTCACCGCGAGCCATGTGAATGTGGAGAAGAAAATATTCAATCCACAAGTGGGATCTGTCATTCCATCGTATGCCTCGATGTTTACAGGTTTAAACCCTTCCGGAAACTGGTGCTGCATTACCTCATCGGTAAAGCACATGGGGTGTCCGACGCCTCTATATCGGGCAACATCACAGCGGAGTTCGGATGACATCCGTGTTCGGTTCTCGGCCCGAACTTGGTTGTGCTTATCGCGCCATGCTTGATGGCCATCGTCTCGTGTTGGAGCACGTCCCTTGATCCGTAGATTGATCTGGTCTAGCCGGCTCTATTGTCCAGGTCCTGACGTAAGTCATATGTGTAGCCCGGAGCCGCTGGCTCTTTGCCTTGGCGAGGTGGCACGGGCTGGTGTTCGGCGTAATTAGCCGCTTTATCCCGTCCACGTGGTGGTCGGTCCGGTTGATCAGCGTGATTGTATCTTGACGGTATTGGCTCAAGGGCCTCGTCGTCGAATTGTGGTAGTAACCTGCGCTTTGGGTAGCTCTTTTGTCGGGCGCTCGAGGCCGTATTCTTCGGCAGCTAGGACCTTGGTCCATCTGTCGTTGAGCGTATCCTGTTCGGCTTGAAGCTATTGTTGTTTCTTTTTCAAGCTCCTCGCACTGGCGATGAGCTATCGCTTGAAGCGTTCTTGTTCGAGGGGTTCCTCTAGGACGATGAAATCTTCCTCGCCGAAGCTGGCATCCTCTTCAGAGACTGGCAAATAGTTACTATCTTCCGAATCCTCGTGATCAGCGGGTTCGTCGGGGTTGACTTGACCCTCTTCCCTCTCATCCTCCTCGAATGCAGGCTCGATGGGGTGGTCGGAGTCTTCGGCGTTGTCCGGGGTGTCATTGTCTTCGGTGCCGGTATTGCTTTCCTTTCCCCGACGCGATCGTGAGTGGTGCCGCTGACATCGGTGCTTTGGTGGTGCCTCGACGGGCTCGTCCTTAATTGGATCTTGAGTGCCATCGTCATCCTTATTTTCGGGCGTATCCACCATGTACACGTCGTAAGTAGAAGTGGCCGGCCAACGCCCAGTGATAGGTGGTTTTTGGCCTGGTTCGGCTCCGGCATCGTCGTCCATATCGTCGATGTCTTCGGAGGCGTAGTCTAGCATGTCGGTGAGGTCCTCGACAGTGGCTATTAAGTGGTTGGTGGGTGGGGTGTGAAATTCCCTGCTCTCAGCCCCCAGTTTAGGCTAGGCGTAGTTCGGAAGTGGTACCTCCGTGATGGCGAGAGATCGCATTAGGTCCAGTGCCTCATTTAGGAGCAAAAGCTGGACAAGAGTTTGAGGACCTGCGGAGCTGGGTCCGGCAATCACTACTTGACGGAGCTCGGTGGGCATAGGCTTCGAGAGTTCGGAGTTGACATCTAGAGAAGAGTCTGGCTCGCCGGTGACAGGGAGGATCCTGTTTGACTCCGGGCTCGCTGTCAACATGGTCATCTCTGGGTCTCTGGCAGAAAATTCCGTAATGGGAGAGAGTCCGGCGGGGCTTATCCTCCCGTCCTCAGACAGAGTGGTCCACTCTGGATCTAAGGCCAGGGCAGGCACGAGAGTCGATCCTTGAATGGGATCTGATGGTGAATCCGACGGGTTTCCTTCATATGCATGAGGAGCGCCGACTGAGGCCGAGAACCTTCGAAGACCAAGTCTCCTTGGATATCTGCGATGTAGTTCAAGTTTCCAAACCCGATCTGATGACCAGGGGCGTAATTGTCGATCTGCTCGAGGTGACCAGTTGAATTGGCCAGCAGAGTGAAGCTGCCAAACACAAAGAGTTGACCGGGGAGAAAAGTCTCCTCGGAGATAGCATTGTTGCCGATGACAAATTGAGCCATCGATCTTTCTATTGACGACACAGTGGAACTCTCAATGAAAGCACCAATGTCGGTGTCAAAACCGGCAGATCTCAGGTAGAGGGTCCAGAAGTGTTTGTGAGGATCAATGGTAACAAGGGACAATGAGGACATGAAGTTTATCTAGGTTTGGGCCCTCTTAAAGGAGGTAAAACCCTACGTCCTGCTTGATTATATTCAATGGGTATAGGGGTTACAAGAGTTGATCTACATCGAGATCGTAATGGCTAAACCCTAGCTGTCTAGCCTATGAAAATTCTGATAGCCTCTACAGACTAACCCCTCTAGTTTATATACACACCGGAGGGGCCTAGGTTTGTACAGAGTCGGTTCACAGAGGAAGGAAATAACATATCCGGACACCAAACTTGGCTACCACACATATGGGAGTCCTACCCGGACACAGGGGAAAGTCTTCTGCTTTTTATCTTCACAGCCCATCAGTCCGGCCCATATCAAATAGTACGGACACCCGAGGACCCCTTAATCTAGGACTCCCTCAATGAGAAGACCACTTGAGCTACTCCACATGGATCTTTTTGGTCCCAACGCCTACAAGAGTCTCGGTGGTAACTCGTTCGGTTTGGTCATTGTTGATGATTTTTCCAGATTTATGTGGGTGTTCCTTCTTGATAAATCGCAGGTCCAAAAGATCTTCAAGAACTTCGCTATGAAGGCCCAAAATCAATTTTAAGTGAAGATCAAGAAGGTTCGAACCGACAACAGAACGGAGTTCAAGAACGTCAATGTGGATACCTTTCTTGACGAAGAAGGGATTTCATATGAGTTCTCGGCCACGTACACACCTCAACAAAATGGAGTTGTGAGAGGAAGAACCAGACTCTTATTGAGATGGTGAGAACGATGCTTGATGAATACAAGACACCAAAACACTTTTGGGTGGAAGCGGTTGAGACAGCTTGTCATGCAACAAACGACAATATCTTCACAAGCTTCTCAGTAAGACAGCATACGAGCTTCTCGCCGGTAACAAACCCCAAGTTGGATACTTTCGAGTATTTGGATCAAAGTGTTACATTCTTGACAAACATCATCATCCGAAGCTTGCTCCTAAATATCGTGATGGTTTCCTACTCGGTTACGGCTTGAACTCTCACACTTGCCGTGTCTACAACAATTTCACCTGAAAGGTTGAAGAGACGGTAGATGTGAAGTTTGATGAATCTAACAGCTTGCAAGTAGAGCAATTGCCAATTTATGTAGGAGACAAAGATCCTTCAGAAGCAATTCAAGACTTGTCTGTTGGGAAGATTCGCCCAACAGAGGTGAAGGAGTGTACTTCGTCCATTCAAGTGGAAGCCTCAACTTCACGACAAGGTGAACCACAAGTTAACTTGGAGGCATCCACAAGTGGGACACGTCAAGACAAAGGAAACGAGGAAGTAAAACAAGATGAACCTCATCGACCTCCCTCTCCACCTCCACAAGATAACAACAATGCCAACAACAATGAAGAAGGACAAGAAGAAGAGGAAGACAATGAAGAGGATGTTCCACGCCGACCCAAGCAAAAGCTCTCACGAGTTAGAGCAAGAGTCTCAAGAGATCATCCCGTCGAACAAATCTTCGATGTCATTCAAACCGGGAGAATCACTCGCTCTAAAACTCGTTTGGCTAACTTTTGTGAACATTACTCGTTCATTTATAGCATTGAACCTATGAAGGTTGAAGAAGCTCTAGAAGATCCGGATTGGATAAACGCTATGCATGAAGAGCTACACAACTTTGAGAGAAACCAAGTTTGGACATTGGTTGAGAAGCCGGACGACAAGCACAATGCCATTGGAACCAAATGGGTGATTCGGAATAAGCAAGATGAAGATGGACAAGTTGTGTGCAACAAGGCGCGTCTCATCGCTCAAGGCTACACTCAAGTCGAAGGTATGGACTATGCTGAGACATATGCCCCCGTTGCTAGACTTGAGTCCATACGCATCTTACTTGCTTATGCCAATCATCATTTTTACACTTTATACCAAATGGACATTCGAAGTGCTTTTCTAAATGGTGAAATTGATGAGGAAGTCTATGTTAAACAACCTCCCGGTTTTGTTAATCCCAAGAAACCCGATCATGTTTACAAACTTCACAAAGCTCTTTATGGTCTTAAACAAGCTCCTAGAGCATGGTATAAATGCTTGACCAAGTTTCTTATTGAAAAAGGCTTTGAAATTGGGAAGATTGATTCTACACTTTTTACTAAAATGTTTAATGGTGAACTATTTGTGTGCCAAATTTATGTGGATGATATCATTTTTGGTTCGACTAACCCTCATTTTAGTGAAAATTTTGGAAGGCTAATGTCGGAGAAGTTTGAGATGTCTATGATGAGTGAACTCAAATTCTTTCTTGGTTTGCAAATCAAGCAAACTAAGGAAGGTACCTTTGTTTATCAAACAAAGTATACCAAGGACCTTTTCAAGAAGTTCAACCTGCAAGAAAGCAAAGGTATGAAAACACCCATGCCTACTAGTTGACATCTTGACTTGACTAAGGATGGCAAACCGGTTGACCAAAAGGTTTACCGCTCTATGATTGGTTCATTGTTATATCTATGTGCCTCCCATCCCGATATTATGCTAAGTGTGTGCATGTGTGCACGATATCAAGCGGCCTCTAAAGAGTGTCATCTTAAGGCTGTGAAAGGATAGTGAGATACTTAATTCATACACCAAATTTTGGCATTTGGTATCCTAAGAGGTCTTCTTTTGATCTTGTTGGCTACTCCGATTCGGACTATGCCAGTGACAAGGTTGATAGAAAGTCCACTTCGGCTACTTTTCAATTTCTTGGTAGATCCCTTGTGTCTTGGTTCTCCAAGAAACAAAACTCGGTATCCTTATCCACCGCCGAAGCGGAATACATTGCCACCGGATCATGTTGTGCTCAGTTACTTTGGATGACCCAAACCCTTAAGGATTATGGGATACATATGAGACATGTTCCATTGCTTTGTGATAATGAGAGTGCTATTAAGATTGCTTACAATCCCATGCAACACTCTCGAACTAAGCATATTGAAGTTCGTCATCATTTCATTCGAGATCATGTTGCTAAAGGAGACATCAATCTTAAGCATGTTCGTACCGATAAGCAATTGGCGGATATATTCACCAAACCGCTTGATGAGAAATTATTTTGCCGTTTGAGAGGCGAATTGAATATCATTGATGCCTCAAACTTGGAGTAGAAACTCCATTTGGATACATGCAAGGCATCGGCCTTTTATGACTAATCCTTGATATTTCTCTTATGATGATGATCATATGTCTTGGATCTATACTTGTACCCTTGCATGTTATCTAACCCTTGTAGGTACTTGGATGTGCCCAAATCTATGAGAGTGCTAGCCACTCACATTTTGAGAAATCTCTACATCACAAAGTTCCTACTATATGGTTGTTGAATACAAGGAAGCATGAACCCACTCAACATATCCTTTGACAATTTCTATATATCAAATTCCATTTGGTATCAAGTCTCATGATTGTCATTTCGGATACACAAGTGCTCTTCCTTGCAAGACTATCCCATGTAGGAAGATGAACTCAAACTACAAGTGATGCTCCCAACTCTTGATGGACTACATCAACCTTGAGCATCCAACACAAGTTCGACTACATGATCAAAATCGACACCACCCAAGCTATGTCATTCCATCTTAGAGAAGCTTTACTCACTACAAAAAAATACACTTTCGTGATGATACGTGTTTGTCACAGTAGGTCACGTTTTCTGTCATGCATGTACATCCATGACAATTTTATGACAGAATCAAGATAGTCATACCTGTGCTGTCATGGAAGTGTTCCATGACATTACCAAAATTATCATCACGGAAGTGTCCACTTCCATGACGATAAATCGCGCGTCATGGAAGTGCTTTCGTCAAGGGTGACCGACACGTGGCACCACCGTAACGGGTCGCTGTTAAGCTATCGTGTCCGGTTTTGGATATGATAACCCGCTAACAACCCAGACCAATGAGGATTTTCCACGTGTAAAATTCTCATTGGACGGAGGAAACACGTGTTGGCTCATCGTTGGGACAGATGTCATCCATTCATTGGACAGGAGGCGCCTATGATACGTCGACATGTGGCACGGCCCAACAGAGGCCCATTCCGGTGAAAAGGCCAGCCTGTTTGACTTGGTCAAAAGGTAACGGGTCGGCCCACGGAAAGCCTGTTAATGACCTGTTCGTATATAGCCCATTTACGGCCCGCTAACTCACGACCCGTTACGGCCTATCGGAATTAAGCCCAGTAGCTTCATCTGCGCCGTCCAATATGATTCCAGCCCATTGTAACTTCCGACCTATGTATGGCCCATGATGTCTTTCGGCCCATACGAGGACATTTGTAACTCTTCGCCCATTAACGGCCCGTGGTGAATCTGGCCCGCAATGAACAGTGTACCCCTTTATACCCATTAACAACCCATTATTCCATTGGTCTATTTCCAACCCGTGTTATCTTTCGACCTTCTCAGGGCCCATTTATTCTTGGGCTCATTTCCATCAGTCGGTTACATACAGCCCGTTACTGGCCTTTTCTGCTTGTGGGCTAAATTCAGCCCGCGGTTACAATCGGACCGTTTGCGACCCATTAATCCGTTGGGCCGTTTTCATAGCGTCATCAAATCCGACCGATTAATGACGACCCGTTATTGTCGGCCCATGAACGGACGATTCCAAATCTAGCCCGTTTACAACCCATAATGCGGTCTGTTATTGGCCCATGTTTGGCCTATCGATCATACGGCACGTAGAAGGCCCATTGATGCTATGGCCCGTAGAAGGCCCATTGTTTCTATGGCCCTTAGAAGGCCCATTGTTTCTACGGCCCGTAGGAGGCCCATGGTAACTACAGTAAATATGTAGCCCATGGTTATTGTGGCCTAGTTTAAAAAAATAGGTTACTGCGGCCACTAGCAAACCGCGGAAAAAGAACTGCACTAACTACAAGCAAACAAATAAACAAGACAACAAGGAAATAAATAAGCAAGCAACTTACGCTAGGCTATCACGACTATTACACATATTACATCCACTGGGCATCAAAGTGCGCCACTAGTGCAAATATAGGGAACAAACCAGCATATCATATACACTGGTTGTCAAAGTTGGCGACCAGTGCAAATAAACGCCGTAGCAAAACAAGTCCAGAACTGAAACCACTTTAGAAGAGCTCAAGAAACAATATCCTGGGTACCCATAATGCTGTTAAGATGCTTAGCATGCTTATTAACTTTCTCTTGTTGGCGCTTAAATCCTCCAACACTTGCTGTTGCACCAGAAAGTATGCATCTGAATTCTGCAGGGACTTCCTCAGTCCTTCGGCTTCCTGTCCCATATCATCTGATCGATGTCTTTCAACTTGAAGTTGAGACTCAAGAAGCCGAACTGATTCAGGCAGCGAGTTCGAAGAGCTGGTGCCAGCAGTAGTAGCCAGTAACTCGAACACTACATCAAGACAGGACTTTGGGGTTGTCTCAGTGTCTTCAATATAGTTTTTATCAGCTTTCTTGGAGACCAATAGGGATGTCTCACTATCTTGAACCTTATCTGCATTACTTCCTTTACCATTACATAATGGGGTACTCTTCTCCAATATTTTATCCGCGTTCTAAAAGACAAACAAACAAACACATCACATGTTTATAATGTAGTATATGAAACTCATTTTGGTAAACCAGTTCAGTAGTAAGGTGGACAGGATAACAACATGAAACATACATATATCTATGTAGTATGGTAACCGTATTGTCGTGGTGGGCGCACGGCAGATGCCATGGGATGGCTAAAGAGAGGAGGAGGCTCGAGGGCGCTGGTGGACTCCAGAGGCGAGGTTGGCATGAGCGGGCGCGGGACGCCGGACATACCCAGGTTCGGGGCTCTCCGGAGAGATAATACCCCTAGTCCTGCCGAGTCTAGTTGGATGATCGATAGTACAATGTTGCTCCTGGAGCTGTATGGAGGAGGAAGGAAGCTGGCCAAGGTTTGGGCTGCTCCTTCTCTCCGGTGTTGCTGTTTTGTGGCTAGTCCTATGCTTACTTGCTTTTCTCTCGTATGTGTTTTCTGCTTGCCCTCTCGCTCGCCCCCCCGAATGATCGTGGGCTCCCGGGGGGTTTTATAGTCCAACCCCCCGGGGGTACAATGGTAATGTTACAAGTCGGTGGGTCCGTATTGTCGGTGTCCGGGGACCCGGGCTGGGTCCCGCTGAGGGCTTGTGGTTCGCCGGGTTCCCCTAGGTGCGGGCCCCGCAAGCCTAGGGGGACTGTGCGCCGTCTTGTCGATCGTCAGGGTGTGGCCGAGTCGAGTCGCGTACAGTGCTCTCCGTAAGGTTGCCGCTTGCTGTCGTCAGCGGTGAGGGCGGGGGCACTGTAGCCACGCCGGCCCTGGTCAGCGGGTAGGTGAGGGGCACTGTTGCCACGTTCCTGCTGACCAGAGGCATGGGCGGGGCACTGTTGCCTCGGTCATCGTTGATTGAAGTCTCGTCCCCATCATACGGCCTAGGTGGGACGGGAGTTGACCCATGGCTGGATTGCGTAGCACGCCATGGGTGGCGCTGGCTTGTTGAGGAGGCTTTGGCCGTGCCGGGTTCGGCTGTCTTGCGCTAGTTGTTGAGGCCGAGTCGACGTGTCTTGCCGGGTCGGCTAGTCTGGCCGGCTTGCGGGGCTTGGCCGGGTCGAGCGACCCGGCCAAGCGCATGCCGGTATTGAGGGGCGGTGCCAGCCCCGTTGTTTTTTGAAGAGGATCCGGGTTCCGTTGCCTGCCCGGGGTCCATCCCCCCGACAGTAGTCCCCGAAGCTATGAAGGTCCGCCGTCTTCGGATGAGCGGGCCTTCGCAGTTTCCCCCTTAAGCAAGGTGGATTCTACGAGCGCCAGGTCCGGCAACACCCACTGTGTGCCGGTTTTCTCGGAAACCGGATCGTGGCATCCCGGCCGTGGCGGGGACCGAGAAGTCCGCCGAATCTTGGGGCAATCTCTCGGGCTTTGCGCGGGCGCCACGTGGTGCCCGGAAGTCGAAGGGGCCTGACAGGCTACGCGCGTGACGGGACAGGGCGATCGGCTGGGGCCCACCGCCGCGCGCCCTCAGCCCAAGCGCACGGATTTATTGAGGCATCTGGGGGCCGGTTGCTCTTCCCCGGGCAGTTACTGCGCGTGTACTTGCGCACTTATTGCGGGGTAGTGGAACGGGTGCGTGCAGACGATCCCACTTCCCCACGTTCAAACCAAGGGTTAAAAATCGGGGGGCAGGGGGGCGGCGGACATTATTCTCGCTCGCACCCTCCTGTCCCTTTGCTCTCGCTCCGTTCTTTGCAACTGACGCACTGCGGCGCCCGCTGCTCCGAGCAGAACTCCTTCGCCATCAATCTTCCTTCTTCTTCCTTTGATCATGTCGCTGCCATCGGGCGCCTGGATGGGTTCGAATGTCACCTCCGAGGACATCACCCAACTCCGGGCGACGCGGCGCCTGCCGCGGGAGACAGACGTCGGCGTCCGCCTGCCGCGCGGCGAGCAGAGGCCTCGGCACGAGGGGCAGGAGCGCGTGGTCTTCCTAACGCACTTCGAGCATGGGTTCGGGCTGCCGGCGAGCACCTTCTTCCACGCCTTCCTGGAGTTCTTCGGGCTCCAGCCGCATCATCTTGGCGCCGGCGCCATCGTCCAGCTCTCCGTCTTTGTCACCCTCTGCGAGGGATACCTGGGGGTCGAGCCTACGATCGACCTCTGGGCGCGCTTCTTCTCCTTGAAGCAGCAGGGCCCGTCGGCCGGGGAGTTCGCCGATTGCGGCGCCGCCGTCATCTCGAAGCGGTCGGGGGCGGATTTCCCCAAGATCCCGCTGGAGATTCTGCCAAGAAGTGGTAGAACTCCTTCTTCTACGTCCGCAACCATGGTGCGGATCGCATCAACCTTCCGGCCTTCGCCATCGCACCGCCGCGGGCGAAGACGAACTGGGGCTACTCGCCCAGGCGCCCGTCGCAGGAGATCGTCAATCTTTGCGAGTGGGTGACGGTGATGAGGACGCAGGAGGGGCTCACCGGCACCGACCTCCTCGCCGCGTTCATCATGCGCCGGGTCCTTCCGCTTCAGGGGCGCTCCTGCCTCATAGGTGAAATGGTCGGCCTTCAAGACCCCAATCGCATGGGGTCGACGTGGCTGTCCGTGGAGCAGATCGCGCGCGGCGTGAATGACATCTCCAAGGCCAACCTTGGGGAGGACTGGCGGTTCGGCAAGGCGCTGTACAGCCAGTCGAACCCGGCGCCGCAGGTGAGTGTCTGGTCTTCTTACTTTGTTGCCACGCACCTTCTCATCCGCCCTGACGCGACGCGGGGGTACTTCTGAACGCGATTCGGCATCCTTACGCCCGGTCCCCGTCGCAGGTGGCACCGGTGGCACCAGAGGAGCCCGCGGCTCATGGCGGGGAGGAAGAGGCCGAGTCCGACGCCGGCGCTGGGCGTCGCGCGGGTAAGTCTCATGTTTTTTCCATGTGTCTTGAATTGCTGACCGCGGCACGGAACGGTCGGTGCTGACGCCAGTTGTCGGTGTAGTGGCGTTGGGCGGGGGAGGCGGCGATGCGGGCAGAGCCGGGTCCTCGCACGGGGCGGCGCCGAGCCGCCCGCATGGGAAAGACAACATCGCGCCGCGACCCCGGGCCCCGAAGCGCACGGCGGACCCGGCCGGGGCCGGGAGGCCGGCCAGTGGAAGGGCGGCGGCGGGCACGGGAGGCCAACCCCGGTCCCGGTCTTGGCGGGGTAAGCTTCATCTCTCGTTTGCGCTCAGATTTTTTTCTTGAGCTAGTCTTGTTTCTTTTCTGCTCATTCTGTCTTCTTCTCCAGGTCGCTAATCGCGCTGGAGAGGGCGGCGGCGGAAGCCACGACCGCCGAAGGGGCCGTGTTCCGCAGGAGCCGGTCCGACCTCGCCGACCAGGCCGAGGTGGAGGGATGGGCCGACTCGGACCTTGGCCTGGATCCGAACGACGCCGATGCCTTGGCCTGGCGGGACAGGAACCGGGCCGAGGCGGAGCTGGAGGCGGCGTCGGTCCGTGCTTGGACCGACGCGGCGGCGGCATGGGCGAGCCGGCGCGGAGCCGGCCTGGCGCGAGATGCCGGAGGGCACGGTGGTGGCGGCGACGGTCTTTGAGCCGTCGTCGGTGAGGGAGCGCGGCCGTGGAGGCCGGGCTGAGGTGGTGATCCCCGACCGGGAGGTCGTGGAGGTGGCGGATGACACCCCGCCGCGGGCCGACGTGGTCGAGCGAGCGGGGACTGATGGTGGTGGAGGCGGCGTCGTTTTGGAAGAGACGCTGCGGGCGGCGGTGTCGGAGGCGCCGCCGGTTTTGGAGGAGGCACCGCGGGCGGCGGTGCCGGAGGCCACCCCGGCAGCTGGGCCGGAGACGGCGACGCAGGGCGTCCCGGCGTCCGGGTCAGAGACGGCGACGCAGGGCGTCCCGGCGTCCGGGTCGTCGTCGGCGCTGGGAGGGGCGTCGGAGGAGGTGCTGGCCGCGTCGCGAGCGGCCAGCGGGGAGTACGCCTTGGTGCCCCGGCAGGGAGGGCGCCGAGCTGCCGTGCCGCAGCCGGCGCGGAGCGGGGGCGCCGTTGTCTTCGGGCCTCAGACCCAGGAGGAGGCGGCGCTGGACGCCGTCAGTCGCCGCCTGCGAGGCCGGACGGAACGGCTCGAGGCCTTCGCCCAGGCCGAGGTGGAGCGGACGCGCGACCTGGAGCGCGCCGTTCTGGTAAGTCTTCTTGTAATTTCTTCTTTGTGGGGGCGCGCCAGCGCACCCACTGGGTGTAGCCCCCGAGGTTCGGGCCAACTACGTAGTAGTTGGGTCGAATCTTTAGAGTGTTGGCCTTGTTCTGATTTCTGCTTTCTTCAGCATCTCGACGCCTTCCGGGTCGCCGCCTACAATCGTCTCCTGGGCAAGCACCGGGAGCTCATGGAGCAGCTTGCCGCCAAGGAGGAGGAGCTCCGTGTCGCCGCAGGTATTCTTGTGCTCTTTCCTAGTGGGGGCGCGCTAGCGCACCCACTGGGTGTAGCCCCCGAGATTCGGGCCAACTGTGTAACAGTTGGGCCAAATCTTAAGTCTTGCTTTTTTCTTCTGCTGAGTCCTTCTTTTTCGCAGCCGAGGTGCTGTCCTGGCGGACTCGTCTGCTCCGGGCCGGTCATCACTACGACCGGCTCGTTGCCGACACCGGCCGTCTTGGCGTCGAGGCGGCGCAGGCGAGGGCGGAGGCGGCCGCGACTCGGCGGTCTCTCGACGAGGCCAACCGGCTGCATGAGCAGCTGGCGGGTCACAAGAGCCGCCTCGAGGCCGAGGTGGAGCTCCTTAAGGCGGAAGCCGCCAAGGTGGCAGAGGCGCAGCAGGCCCTGGTGGAGGCGGACCAGCAGCGCGGCCAGCTGGCCGACGACAAGGGCCGGCTCCAGGCCGAGGTGGATCGCCTGCGGGGGCAGGTCACCACGGCTGAGGGGGCCCGTCAGGACGAGGCCCGTCGCCGCGAGGCGGCCGAGAAGGCGGCCGAAGACAAGGACGCCGAGCTGAAGGCGGCCCTTGCCAAGGCGGCCGATCTGGAGAAGGCGCTCGAGGAGCGCGACCGCGCCATCGAGCGGGAGCGGCGTGGTACGTTGCTTGAGGCGCAGCACCTGGAAGAGTCCTTCTCCAGTAAGTGCTTTTTCTTGTCGTTTGCCGGGTCGGGATCCGGCCTTTCTTCCTTGTTGTTCTTCTTCTAACTCGCTTCTTCCTTTGCGGCAGGGGCCTTCCCAGAGACGCAGCGGCTGGCGGAGGAAGCCGTCCGCTATCAGCGCGACCCGACCGGCGTCGTTGGGTCCGGGACGGATCCGCGGGTGGCCTGGACCTTCCCGGAGATCATCGCCGCCGCTGAGGCCCGCCTGCAGGTCCTGGGAACGCAGTTGGGGCGGCTGTCCCAGGCCGGCACCGCAATGACGGCGGCCCTATGGCCGGACTCCGTCCAACCGAGCAGCTTCTCGCGCCTGGCGCGTTGGTTGGAGATGGGGCCGGACCGGCTTGGCGAGTGGCGCGTCTCCGCCGCTCGTGCCGGTGCTGAGATGGCGCTCCGGTTCGCGCTGTCCTGGCATCCGGACCTGCAGCTGGACGCGTTGATGGGCAGCGGGCCGGTTCGGAGCAGCTCTTGCAGGAGCAAGCCGGCCGGATCGCCTCCCGGGCCAGCTACATCGCCGAGTTCGCCTTCCACGACGAGTTCCATCCGGAGCGGACGGAAGACGGCAGGGCCGTGGACGGCGACGACTACGGCTTGCTCCTCCATGATCCGGAGGGGAGCTCGGAGGAGACGGGCGTCTACCGCGACGCGGGTGCTGAGGAGGACACCGGCGCCTCGCTGGACCCGGAGGCCGCCAGGGGAGAGCCGTCGACGTCGCGACGCGGCGCTGGAGATGCCTGAGACACTTTGTGTAAAATTTGTTAAATAGCAGGTCCACCCACCCACTGGGGGTTTTAGGGTGTAATGAACTCGGGCCGTGGGCCTTTTCTTAAATACTTGTGTAGATGTCGTGGGTGCTTTTGCTTTTTGCCTTCCGTTTTTTGGACCGATTTCATGCGCTTTTCCTTTCTCAAACCTCCCCCCGCGAGTCAGACGGCCGAGGCTCCGGTCCGTGACAAGGAGTTCGGTTCTTTGAGAGGAGCGCGCAGGACTTGGGTCCCTCGAAACGTTGAGCGCGAGCGAAACACCCACTGGGCCGGCTGGCGGCAATCCGGCGAAGCCGGTTGGCGAGCAGCCGGTCATGCGGTTGTTCATTTGATGAATGGTGGGTCGGGTTGATCGACCCGGCAGCCTTTGACTTAGTGTATGAAGCGTAAAGGAGCTTTGGCCCGTTGTGCTTGCCAGCCGACAGCCAAAGCTGGATCTGTGGCTTTAGGGCGAAGTGGGGGACCGCGGCATCCTAACTTTATCAGGAATCACCAAGTAAGGCGGCGGGGTGGCGACCGAGCCGGCCAGCCCCCGAGCCCCCGGGTCGAGCGAGTCGGACCGGTGGCCGGGTTCAGTGGTATAGTGATGCAAGAAAATAGGGACACAATAAATTGGTCGACAAAAGGCAGCCCCCGAGTCTCGTTCGGGGACCCCATGGTTTCATGCGCTTACAAAAGGCGATGATACATACGCTCGTGCGGCTAACTGTAAAACGGGCGGAGGAGTTCCGCGTTCCACGGCCGGGTCGTTTCTTCACCGGCGGTGTCCTTCTTGCGCTTCCTTGACTTGCGTGCGTCGATGAGGTAGTAGGCGTTGCGGTCGCGCAAGGCCCTGCTCACGATGAATGGGCCCTCCCATGGAGGGGACAGCTTGTGCTGGCCTGCCTGCTCTTGGACGAGTCGGAGGACGAGGTCGCCCTCGCGGAACGCGAGGGGCTTGATCTTCTTGCTGTGGTAGTGCCTCAGGCCTTGCTGGTAGATGGCCGAGCGACTGAGCGCCAGGAGGCGTGCTTCTTCGAGCAGGTCGACGCCATCTTCGCGGGCTTCTCTGGCTTCGGCTTCGGTGTACATCGCGACGCGCGGCGAGTCGAACTCGACGTCGGTCGGGATGACGGCTTCGGCTCCGTAGACGAGGAAGAACGGGGTGAACCCGGTCGACCGATTCGGCGTGGTGCGTAGACTCCAGAGAACGGCTGGCAACTCGTCAAGCCAGCTGCCGGGTGAGCGGATGAGTGGCTCGACGAGTCGCGGCTTGACGCCGGACAGGATGAGTCCATTGGCCCGCTCGACCTGCCCGTTGGACTGCGGATGCGCAACGGAGGCCAGGTCGAGGCGGATGCCGGAGACGGAGCAGTATTGCTCGAGCGCGCCCTTGGCGAAGTTGGTGCCGTTGTCGGTGATGATGCTGTTCGGCATGCCGTAGCGCACCGCTATGTCCTTGATGAACCGGACGGCTGTTGGCCCGTCCAGTTTCTTGATTGGTCTTGCCTCGATCCACTTGGTGAATTTGTCCACTGCCACCAGCAAGTGCGTCATGCCGCCTCGAGCGGTTTTGAAGGGTCCCACCATGTCGAGTCCCCAGACCGCGAAGGGCCAGGCGATCGGTATGGTGCGGAGTGCTGACGCCGGCTGGTGGCTGCGTTTGCTGAAGCGCTGGCATCCCTCACACTTGAGGACGAGCGACTCGGCATCTTGGAGGGCCGTGGGCCAGTAGAAACCGTGGCGGAACGCCTTGGCCACCAGGGATCGTGATGCGGCGTGGTGCCCACACTCGCCCTGATGTATGTCGAGGAGGATGTCGATGCCCCGTTCCTGCTCGACGCAGCGCTGGAACACGCCGGTGGAGCTGCGCTTGACGAGCTCGTTGTTGATGATGCTGTAGGCGGACGCCCGGCGCTGCACTTGCCGAGCTTCGGTCTCGTCCATGGGGAGAACCCCGTTCTCCAAAAATTCTGATATTGGGAGGGCCCAAGATGGAGCCGTAACCACGGCGAAGACGGCCACCAGGGTGGGTTCCGAGTCGGCAGCCCCCGAGCCGGGTTGAGCAGCCCCCGGGTCGGGGATGGCGACGGCCGGGTCCGGGACGATGGTGGCCGGGTCGAGCTGAGCAGCCCCTGGGCCGGGTTCAGCAGTCCCCGGGCCGGGTTGAGGTGCGGCCGGGTCGTCTGGAACGTGGATGGACTCGGAGTCCGGCGATGGCTTGACGGACGGCTTGCGCAGGTGCTCGAGGGAGACGCCGGACGGGATGGCTTGTCGTGACGAGGCGATCTTGGCGAGCGTGTCGGCTGCTTCGTTCTCCGCGCGCGGGACGTGGAGGAACTCGCAGCCCTCGAAGGATCCGGACAGCTTCTGGACGAGGAAGCGGTAGCTTGCCATGTTGGAGTCGCGGGCGTCCCATTCGCCGGAGCACTGCTGCACCACCAGGTCCGAGTCGCCGTAGCACAGGATGCGCCGGATGCCGAGTTCCTTGGCAAGCCGGAGGCCGTGCACAAGGGCTTCGTACTCGGCGACGTTGTTGGAGGCGGCGAAGTGGATCTGGAGCGCGTAGCGGAGCCGGTCGCCCTTCGGGGACGACAGTACGATGCCGGCCCCCAAGCCGAGTCGCATCTTGGACCCGTCGAAGTGCATGCGCCAATGCGTCGAGTCGGGAGGCGGCGGCAAGTACTGGGTCTCGGTCCAGTCGACGAGGAAGTCGGCCAGGGCTTGAGACTTGATCGCGGTGCGGGGCTCGTAGAGGATGGTGTGGCCGGCTAGCTGGATCGCCCACTTGGCAACCCGGCCAGAGGCATCCCGGCACCCGATGATTTCTCCGATAGGCGCCGTGCTGACCACGGTGACAACGTGCTCTTGGAAATACTGCTTCAGCTTCTTGGCGGTGAAGTACACGCCGTAACACATCTTCTGGTAGTGCGGGTAGTTCTGCTTGGAGATGGAGAGCACCTCGCTCAGGTAGTAGACTGGGCGCTGGACGGCTTGGATCTTGCCCTTCTCTGGTCGCTCGACCACCAGCACCGTGCTGACCGCCCGCGAGGTCGCGGCTATGTAGAGCAACAGCGGCTCCTTGTCGGTCGGCGCGGCCAGGACTGGTGCGGTGGAGAGCATGCGCTTGAGGTCTTGGAAGGCCTCGTCTGCCTTGCCGTTCCATTCGAACGGGCTCGTCTTCTTCATCAGCTGGTACAGGGGTAGCGCCCTCTCGCCCAGCCGGCTTAGAAACCGGCTGACCGAGGCCAAGCATCCGGTGAACTTCTGGACATCGCGCAGCCGAGCCGGCTTGCGCATGCGCTCGATGGCCTTGATCTTCTCCGGGTTCGCCTCAATGCCGCGTTCCGAGACGAGGAAGCCGAGTAGCTTTCCGGCCGGGACGCCGAAGACGCATTTTTCCGGGTTAAGCTTGACCTTGTATTCGCGGAGGTTGGCGAAGGTTTCCTTCAAATCGTCGAGGAGCGTGAGGTGCTGCTTGGTCTTCACCACGATGTCGTCCACGTATACGTGGATATTGCGGCCGAGTTGCGGCAGCAGGCATTTCTGCATGCAGCGCTGGAAGGTGGCGCCGGCGTTCTTCAAGCCGAACGACATGGTGATGTAGCAATACGCCCCAAAGGGCGTGATGAAGGACGTCTTCAGGGCGTCGGCCGGGTCCAGCTTGATCTGGTGGTAGCCGGAGTAAGCGTCCAGGAAGGACAGGAGCTCACACCCGGCGGTCGAGTCGATGACTTGGTCGATCCGCGGGAGGGCGAACGGATCCTTGGGACAGGCCTTGTTGAGGCTGGTGTAGTCGATACACATGCGCCAGGTCTTGTTCTTCTTCAGGACGAGGACTGGATTGGCCAGCCACTCGGGGTGAAACACTTCCATTATGAAGCCGGCCGCCAAAAGCTTGGCGACCTCTTCACCAATGGTTCTTCTCTTCTCTTCGGAAAATCGTCGTAGGGGTTGACGGACAGGCTTGGCGTCCTTGCGGACGTGAAGTTTGTGCTCGGCGTACTTCCTCGGGATACCCGGCATGTCCTTGGGGGTCCATGCGAAGATATCCCGATTCTCACGGAGGAAGTCGACGAGCTCGCCTTCCTATTTGCTGTCGAGGCGGGCGCCTATGACAACGTACTTGCTGCAGCTGGGGTCTTCTGGGTTGAGCTTCACTTTCTTGGTCTCCTTGGAGGGCTTGAAGGCGGCCTCGTCGGCCGGGTCCGGGGTCGGGATCGACGCGGCGGAGGCCTCGCCTGCCAGGGCGACGATCCGGTCGAGCTGGCGCCGCTCCTCGGCAATGACCAGCGACTCGGCCAACTTGGCGCCGTCTCGGGCGCACTCCAGGGACTTGCGGTAATCGCCGGTGATGGTGATGAGGCCCTTGGGACCCGGCATCTTCATCTTCAGGTACGCGTAGTGGGGAACCGCCATGAACTTGGCGAGCGCGGGCCGGCCCAGCAACGCGTGATACGCGCTGGACAGGTCCACCACCTCGAACCAGATCGGTTCGCGCCGGAAGTGGCTGCTGTCACCGAACAGGACATCTAGCCGGACCCGGCCAATGGGGGAGCAGGAGAGGCCGGGCACGATGCCGTGGAAGATCGTTCGGGTTGGCTCCAGGTCCTCGGCCTTGAGGCCGGGCTTGGTCATCGTGTCGCGGTAGAGGATGTTGATGCTGCTGCCGCCGTCGATGAGGACTCGGGAGAACTTGCATGTGCGCCGCGCGACGATGGTGGGGTTGAGGACGAGGGCGTAACCACCCGGGCTCGGCATGACTGCCGGGTGATCCTCCCGGGTCCAGGTGATCGGGCGATCCGACCAATGCATGAACTCCGGCTTGGCCGGGACGACGGTGTTCACCTCCTGCCGAAGGAGGCGCTCGCTGCGCTTGTCGTCGCCAAGGCTGGTGAAGACGACGTAGGCCGCGCTTTGGTTCGGGTAGGCGTCGTCGTGCATCGCGCCGCCAGCTGGAGGCGGCGGTGGAGGCGGAGGCGGCTGTCCCGCGCCTGGTGCCGGAGCCAGAGGGGGCGGGACGTCACCCCTCATGATGCGCTTGGTGATGCCGCACTGCCGAAGCATGTGCGTGCAGGGTCTTGCGCCGCTGTGGTGCTTGCAGGTGGCGTCGAGCATCTGCTCGAAGCTCATGGTAGGTTGCCGGTTTGCCGGTGTTTCGCCGCCGGGTCCGCCGCGGGCTCGGTGGCCGCGACGAGCCGGTTGTCGTGATGCGGCGCCGGCTGGTCGGCCTTGCACTTGTTGTTCTGGTGATGCTGCTGCCGGCTGCTTTCGCCGGCCGGCTTCGGAGGGGGAACCTGCTTCGCCTTGCCGGCTTCATCCAGCGCCACCTGGATCTTCATGGCGGAGTCAGTGTTGGCGTACTTGTCCGCCGTCACCATGAGCGCGGCCATGGTGGCCGGCTCGGAGCGTAAGAGCTTGTGCTTGAGGAGGGTGCCATCTCGGCACCCGCTGACGAAGTACTGGATCGCCTGGACTTCATGGACGCCCTCGCAGCTGTTCCGGAGCTCGGTCCAGCGTGCGAGGTACTCGCGACCGGTCTCCGTAGGCCCTTGCACGCACATGGCGAGCTGGCTAGGGCGGCCGGGTCGCTTGTAGGTCCCCGTGAAGTTGCGGACGAAGGCTTCCTCGAAGTCCACCCACGTGTTGATGCTGCCCATCGGCAGGCTGTTCAACCACGTGCGGGCCGACCCTTGGAGCATGAGCGGTGCGTAGCGCACGGCGAGACGACGATTGGCACCGGTGATGCCAATGGCCGTGGTGTAGTCGGTGAGCCAGTCTTCTGGCTTCACCGTCCCGTTGTACTTGGGGGTGTCGCGGGGGAGCATGAATCCTTTGGGGAAGGGCTCCTCCCGGATGCGCGGGCCGAAGCACGCCGGCCCGATAGCGCCGCTCTCCTCCACCTCCAGGGAGCGAGCGAGCTGATCGAGGCGGTGGCGAGCGTCGGCGTCGTCGATGGCGCGCGGGCCGAGTCGACTTGCGGCCAGGCCACGGGGGGCCGGGTCGGTTGGAGCCGGACGCCGGCCATGCTGGCCGGGTCCGCGCTGGATCTCTAGGACGGGCTCGTCGCCCAATCCGCCGGCGGCTGTAGCGGCCGGGTCGCGCCGAGTCCGGGCTCGGCCGGAGTGCGCCTCGCCGGGTGGCGAGGAAGCGGTGTGCAGAAGTTCGCCGGACCCGCCAAGGCGGGCGGAGCCGGATCCCGCTGGCTTGGCGAGCTGGTTGAGGCGGTCCTGTTGGGTGTTGGCGGCGTGGAGGAGTCCGCGCATCCACCCAATGCGCTCTTTCAGCTCCTCACCCGCGAGCTGGTCCAGGCCGGCTGCGGCTGCCTGGGCAGCGCGCATGTTCTTCGCTGGGGTCTCGTAGACAGTTGGGACGGCGCCGAGGGCCCGGCCGATCGCTCCTCCCCGGGCACGCACATCGGCGACCCGGCTTGGGTCGGCCGCGGCGGGCGTGAATCCGTAGGCGGCATCACGCTCCAGCTGAGCAGCGTCCATGCGACGCTGAGTGGTGGCGAGCGTCTCGGACAGGTCCAGCATCTGCTGGCGCCTTTCCTCGAGCTGGGTTCGGGCCTCAGCGACGTTGGTGGCGTCGACGTCGATGCCGATGGGGATGTGGAGGCTCTGCATCGCGGCGCGCAACGGATCGGACGGCTCGATCCGATCCGCTGCGGCCCTGGCTTCGGCAGCCTTCCTCGTCTTGCTCGATGAGGAGGAGGCGCCATCGCCGGTGACGAAGACCTCCATATGGACGTCCATTGCCCCGGCGGAAACGCCGCCGCCGAGGGAGAGGGGAGAGTCGGAGTAGCTGAGCACCTCGCTGGGGTACTCGTCAGCCGCGAACGCATCGGACATGCGCAGCGCGGCGAAGGAGGCGACAAGCGCGCCGACGACGTCGTCTGCCAGCGTGACGGACTCGTCGGCGTAGGATAAGAGCCCCGTCTGAAGCATGCTCCTGGCCAGCTCCTCGAGCTGCCCCACGGTGGGCGCACGGCAGATGCCAAGGAATGGCTAAAGAGAGGAGGAGGCTCGAGGGCGCTGGTGGGCTCCAGAGGCGAGGTTGGCATGAGCGGGCGCGGGACGCCGGACATACCCAGGTTCGGGGCTCTCCGGAGAGATAATACCCCTAGTCCTGCCGAGTATAGTTGGATGATCGATAGTACAATGTTGCTCCTGGAGCTGTATGGAGGAGGAAGGAAGCTGGCCAAGGCTTGGGCTGCTCCTTCTCTCCGGTGTTGCTGTTTTGTGGCTAGTCCTCTTGCTTGCCCCCCGAATGATCGTGGGCTCCCGGGGGTTTTATAGTCCAACCCCCCGGGGGTACAATGGTAATGTTATAAGTCCTTGGGTCCGTGTTGTCGGTGTCCGGGGACCCGGGCTGGGTCCCGCTGAGGGCTTGTGGTTCGCCGGGTTCCCCTAGGTGCGGGCCCCGCAAGCCTAGGGGGACTGTGCGCCGTCTTGTCGATCGTCAGGGCGTGGCCGAGTCGAGTCGCGTACAGTGCTCTCCGTCAGGTTGCCGCTTGCTGTCGTCAGCGGTGAGGGCGGGGGCACTGTAGCCACGCCGGCCCTGGTCAGCGGGTAGGTGAGGGGCACTGTTGCCACGTTCCTGCTGACCAAAGGCATGGGCGGGGCACTGTTGCCTCGGTCATCGTTGATTGAAGTCTCGTCCCCATCATACGGCCTGGATGGGATGGGAGTTGACCCGCGGCTGGATTGCGTAGCACGCCATGGGTGGCGCTGGCTTGTTGAGGAGGCTTTGGCCGTGCCGGGTTCGACTGTCTTGCGCTAGTTGTTGAGGCCGAGTCGACGTGTCTTGCCGGGTCGGCTAGTCTGGCCGGCTTGAGGGGCTTGGCCGGGTCGAGCGACCCGCCAAGCGCGTGCCGGTATTGAGGGGCCAGCCCCGTTGTTTTTTGAAGAGGATCCGGGTTCCATTTCCTGCCCGGGGTCCATCCCCCCGACACGTATGGTCTATATCATTCTAGTTTATGTTGCCAAATCAAGATATATACAGTTCGAATCATATCTATTTAAGAAAAATCAGCATAGACAGAATATAAGTGTGGGAAACTACACAACAATAACAACACTTTTAATGTGCATGGTATGAGAACATAACTGTTTATTCAATTGAAACTGAAATCAACATAGAGCAAGTTACGACAGCAAACACATTAAAGAAACAGGTTTAAAACATACCTGTTGCGCCATTGGAGTTTCAATTGCATCCTTCAAATTTGAAATTAGTTGGTATGAGTAAATACAGTGATGCAAGAGCAAAGTAGTATGAACCATAGCTACGGAACCTGACCTTAGAACAATCCTTCTTCTGCTTTAAGTGTTGACTTGGGGTTCAGAGTGGTGGTCCTCGTGCTTTGGGCACTGCAGTTGCCTTACTAACTGCTCGTGTTTGGGTGCTCTGTGGTGGAGACGGTGCTGTGTCAACTGGAACTGGGTTACTATCTGCTGGGGTTGGGGTTAGAAGGGGTGTAGCTGGTTCTCTGTCCAACTGGGTAGGGGTACAATCAGCGTGAGTCTGGGTTGTGTGTGGTGGGGCTGGTTCTTGGGCAAGTACAACCGTGGTTCTATCTGCATCGACAGGTAGCACGATCTTTTCTGAAGACCGTGTTTTTACTCCCCCAGATACTGCCATCACCCCCTCCAATTGAAATGGCTGATAAACAAGAAAAGTAATTGAATGTACACACATTGTAAGATAGACAGGTGCAATGGATAGTAGGGAAGAAAACAGGGCATGAAATAATTCACATTTATGTTGTCTAACCAAACATAATAGCAGGACATAATTTCACATATATGATGGCTAATTAAACATGATAGCATGACACAGTTGCACATGTATGATGGCTAACTAAACAGGATAGAATGACATACTTCAAAATATGATGACTATGTAAACAGGATGACATGATATAACTATACGATGTGTCTATTAAAGTGGTTGGCATGCCATAAATCACAAACATGCCGTCGATGGAAACATGATGGCATGATATAATTCACGGATAGAATGACATAATTCAAAATATGATGACTATGTAAACAGGATGAGATGATATAACTATATTATGTCTTTAGAAAATGGGTTGGCATGCCATAATTCAGATACATGCTGTCTATGTAAACATCTTGGCATGATACAATTCAAATATATGATTTATATACTAAGCAAGTGAGCAGAGGGCAATCGCATATATGATATGTCAACTAAGGAGATGGCATTTAGTATTGTGTATATGATGTAAAACTAAGCATTGCAATACAACATATGCATGATATGAGTAATACAACCCTGCCAAGTTTGAGCACACCTCAGGGGGATAATAGGACTGGTCATCTGCCTCTGAATCCTCCTCTGAAGAGCTATCTGTAACCAGCAAGATATCTGCTTCAGCAGGTAGCATTGTCTGCTCTGAAGACCTTGTTTTCACTCCATATTTCTCCATCGCCAATTCAAATGGCTGATGCACAGGAAGAGCAGTTGAATATACAAACATTGTCGACAAATGCAACGAGAAATACAAAAAAAGGACAACATGATATAATTCACATATATGACGCTTGGCTAAACAGCATGGCATTGCATAATTCACATATATAATGCCTTGCAACAAGATATCATTGCATAATTCACATATATAATGTCTTGCAACAAGACGGCATCGCATAATTCACATATATGGTAATTAGACACTAAACAGGTGGCATTCACACAAAGCATGTCTAAGCAAATGACATAGCAATGCAAGATACCATACGCACGATATGAGCAACATAACCCTGCCAAGTTAGAGCATGCACCTGGGGGGGGGATAGGACTGGTCATCTGTCTCTGAATCCTCCTCTGAGGAGCTATCCGTAACCAGCAAGACATGCGCTTCGTCAGATAGCATTGTCTGCTCTGAAGACATAGATTTTTCCATGACCGTGTCGAATGGCTGATGAACAGGAAGAGTAATTGAATGTACTAAAATTGTTGACAAATTTAACACGTAATAAAAAAATGATGGCATGATATAATTCACATATAAGATGACTGGCTAACCAGGGTGGCATTGCAAAATTCACATATATGATGCCTGGCTAAACAAGATGGCATTGCATGATTCACATATACGATAAAGAAACTAAACAGATGGCATTGACACAAAGCATGTCTAAACTAAGCAGATGACATATTTGATGTATACAGTAAGCAATGCAAGGCACCATATGCATGATATTACCAACATCATCATGCCAAGTTAGAGCGAAGACCTCAGGGGGTAAATAGGAGTGGTCTTCTCCTTCTGAATCCCCCTTAGAACAGTTGTCTTCCTCTTGATTACGATCCAAAATGGGTGGAGGGGGGGCTGCCTTTGCGCCCACCATGGAGGGACGTCTGCATGAAATTTTATTGCCACGCAAGGCTCGTCTCTTTTGGTCTACATGTTCAGTTCCATTGTGTACAATAACTGACATGCATAGGAATAAAACATAGTGAGATTATGTAAGGAGTGCATGCACAAATCCAGAGTGATGGTAGCAAACTGTGGATAGACCCAAAACCAATGATAGCAGGCAGCTAATAGCTTTACTTAAAAAAATACAGATAATGGCTCCTTTAATATTTGTTTGCACCCAACATGAAACTCATAGTAGACACCCGAGATTAACCAGATAGTAGACAGATAGTACTGATTGCTGCCCTAATATGTACCCCACAACCATTTAAAAACTCAAGTTTTAGCATTAGTTTGGACCTGACTCGGAGTCTAATAGGTGAACACGACGATAAAGTAGCATGTCATCATATTAAGCGATGCATAACGTAAGCAGACACGGAAGAGTGCGACCGCTCTTGCGGACTCGCATAGTCCTCAAGGTCATCTGCTCAGTTGATGATGGTAATGCAGTTGTCGTGGCTGCCGGCGGCAGGGAAGAAGATCTGAGGCGACGAAAGACAGTCTGGAGAGCGGATCCCTGCTGTGGTGAACCCTTCCGTCATTGGGGAAGCTGAGCTGGGGTGGAACACAGCGCAGCAGGAGCAGGACAAACCACACAAGGTTTTCTTTGACACATATCTGTAACAGAAGTAATTGTGTAAGGGCTTGTTTGAATTTGAGGATTCTAACAATGCAGGGATAGGAAATAGACATGAATAGGATAGGAATGCAAGTGCAAAACATAGAATTTCAAAACACAGGATTTCTGCCAATCTGGGTATTTGATTCACAAGAATTGGAAGATCACAGGATGCAAAGAAGCATGGTGAGATTAAGTCAAACCACAAGAAAATGTATGGTTATAATGTTATTATGCTACTATCTCTTAGTCTTGTGCTTCATGAATAGGAATTTGAAAAGGAGGACAAGTGGAAATTAAAATTCCTATGGTTTTTCTTTCAAGGAGACACTAAAGGAACAAATCCTACAGTTTTCCTTTGCTCCATTCCTTTGAACCAAATTCATGAATAGTAGTACCATAGGAAACTTTCCAATTCCTATGTTTTTCCTTCACTTTTCCTTTCAAGCACTGACGATTCTAGTAGGCAGGCTTGAGCAAGGAAAAGCCTACACTCAAAAAATGTTTTTGTGCTACTTCTATTACTTTGGACCCAGGACACTGCCCTACTAGCTCAACTCCCAGGCCCATCGACAAATGCACAACTCAAACGCGTAGAGATAAATAATGATGGCATTCAAGAGAGTCCATCACGGATAGCTAAGTTGCCTGGTACCTCACTGCTTGTCATATAGTAGGATAAAATAATCGTATTTCACGTTACTACGTGTGCTCAGTGGACAATATATATATATATATATATATATATATATATATATATATATATAACATGTAGGGTAAAAAAGAGATGCAACAAGTGTACAACCTCTTTGGCGAAGCCATGTCGATCTCAGCGTGATTGGGTTGGTCAGTGAGGATGCTCCAGCTGACTTGGCTATCAGAGGAGGGGAAGAAGATCTTAGGCGTCTGGAGATGGAGCCCGGGGTACTACTCTGCTGTGATGGAGGGTTTCGTCGTTGGAGCAGCTCCGGTGAGTTGTACGACGCCGAGGCTGAAAGCGGGACAAGAGAGACAATGTTAACCTGAGTGGAATTCTAATAGCATCTCCAATAGACGATGTAAAATACATAACCACAAAGTGCTAGATGTAAAATACATCTGCCGCTCATCTCTGAACTTAACTGTCGAAACTGAATTTAACTGTCGAAACTGAACTTAACTGTCGAAACTGAATTTTGCTGTCAAAACTGAATTGTACTGTCGAAACTGAAAGCACTAGTTGCAGAAAAGCAGTAGCAGTAGTGCGTGCGAGAGCCGGGGCAGCTGGTCATGTAGCAGCATCAGGTGAGGCTACACGTCAGTCGACTGACTTTTTCATCTCTAGCCAGTCGATTTTCCAGCCGTTGGATACGAAATCAAGGGCCTGCAGTTCATCTTCAACCTCCACCCCCTTGAGCCGCCAGCCACCACCGGCCAAACAGCCGTCCCCGCCGCCCGCGGCTGGCGGTGTGCCGCCCCGCCCGCCCCGAAACCACTCCCCACCGCCGGTCTGCCGCCGCCCCGGCCATCCCTCTAGCCCCCCCTGCCTAGCTTTTTCTCCGGCGATCCCCATGCCACCGTCCCACCACCGCCGGCGACCACCGCCCCACCCTTAACCCTAAGATAGATAGTGGGGTACCTCTCCGGCGAGCCCCCCTCCCCGCTGCGGCTGGTTCTTCCTTAACTCCGGCGAACCCCCCACCCCCTGAAAACCGACTGACCCAAAAGTCGATTCAGTCGACTGAAGTGTAGGTAAATCGGAGCAGCATCGCAAGCAAGAGCAAGAAAGAGAGCTGCAGAACGAGCAAGAGCAAGAGCAATGGCAAGAGTAGACCAAGCAGGGGACCGAGAGCAAGAGTAGAGCAGCAGCGTGAGCGAGAGCTAAAGCAGCAGCATCTCCTACTGATGTGGATGTCGCCGTCGAGGAAGCGACGCCGTGGAGGAAGTGGCCGCCGCCGCCGCCGTGGATGGAGCCGCGCCGTGTCGGCTCGGGACCCGGCGCCGGCAGCACCGTGAGATCGAATCAAGAAGAAAATGCGGCGATTAGTGTACAACCTCTTTGGTGGCGCCGATTAGGCCTCAGCTTCATCCGAGGAAACGATGATGATGATGCTCTTTTGGTGGTGCAGGTGAAGACGGTGGTGCGGGAATGGAGGTGGCGTGAAAGACGAGGGGAACGTCGGGGCAGCTCCTTGGAGGTGGAGGACGGGGTGGCTGAACCGGCGGGACATCGAGATCGATGACAGATCCTCATCCGGTACGATGGATGAGGGACATCGAGGTGTTGCTGTGGACGACGTCGTCGGGGAAGAGGCTCCGGCTGGGTGGCGGACGGAGGGGGGTGTGTGGCTTCGCGGGTTTTCGCGGTCTCGGTGTACGAATGGGTAGGCGGATGGGATGGGAGTGGGGAACCATGGCTTAGGGACGCGCTTGTCCGAAATGTGGGGTAAGTTACGAAAGTACCCCCACCGATTTGAGCTAGGCGGTTCTTTCGGTTCAGGGGTATCACGGGCATTTCACGTGTCGGGATTTCATAGGAGGTGGGAGTTTTCACGCGCGTTGTAATTTTGGAATAGCAAGGCGCATGTTGAGATGGAGGGAGTTGTCGGAGCACAATGAGACAAAGATATATGTTAAATATTTCGGGGTAACAAGGCGTGGGTTGAAGAGGCGGGAGTTTCGCAGCACGATAGACAGAGACGCTAGATTGAAATTTCGGCATAACAAGGCGCGACTTGAAATTTTGAGAGAACAAGCTTAACGTGTACCCCAAAAAAGACAATTCGCACCTCATCACTAGAGAGAGCCATGTCCTGTTTTACTATATTACTAGAAATGCATTCAAATACAACAAAAAAATAAAAAAATTGGGACAACAAACATAACGTGTACAGTACCAAAACAATTTGCACTTCCCTCAACAATAAAAAAACAATGTGTGTTGTCTAGCATATGGACTAAATTTGAGTACATTTTCCTATTTGACTGGGATTGTACTCAGGTTAGTTATACAACCATCTAAATATTATCTTCACAACACATGACATGAATATAGGAGAAGTAAATTCCTATATAAATACGAACTACATGTACATACGATCTCAAATTCAAATATATGTATCCATTTTATGTTGAATTCAAATCATAGTACATGTATGCTCTAGCTAGATGTTCGGAATCTAAACCATGTATAATATACTACATACAATGTGTTTAACAAGCACAACACACACACACACACAAACACCATTTAGACTAGTAAGGTACACGTGCATTGCACGCATGAGATTTGGCAACCAAATTATGAATAAATACCACATTATAGCATGTAAGCTTTGAGTCATATATGCATGATGTAGATATTCGTTTAATTCTTATAGTTCATTTCATTCAAAATCATCTAGTTTTTATAAGAAAGCTAATCTATTTTAAGATTCATGGAATTGTGCGTTGTAAGGCATAAAGTAAAAACAAATAATGGCAAATCATGTAGAAAAACATTTGAGCAATTCTGATACGGAAGATTCTAGAACAAAGAAGAAGTGCTTGTGTGTTAAGGTTTGTGCATTATGCTTAAAGTTCAACCATGGAGTCCTCTAGATTGTACATGTGGCAAAATCTGGTGGAATCTAGATGATATCCAACGACCAGTAGTGCTCAAATTTGCCATCTCTGCACCATCGGATTGGCCTCATCCAACGACCATCTTTCAAAGTTAAAGTTATCTGCACACTATATAAAAAATATAATATAATATATATAGGGGTGGGTATAGATATAGATATGTGATGCGAAAGCCACCCATCATCTCCAATTAGAATAGTGTGTCCATGCATGGATGCAATGTGGCCAAACGATGTCTGCCATCGATATCTCAAATTCAAATCAGTCTGATCTTGTTCAATGTGTATATAGTACAAGATGCTCATTTCCAAACCACACCGCGCATATCTCAGTTATATTCATGCATGCATGGGTTTCAAACATCATGATCTCTTATTCAAATATTTGAATTAAACTTTACATTGATTATGACCTCACCTAGAATTTTACACCCACACAGTCGTCTTCTCTTTATAATTGTACCACTAACTTTCTCTCGTGCATGCATGCACATAGACTACCAGTCGGCATTATCCATCGCACACATGCAATCTTTTTCTTCACGTCGGTCTCCCATGCATGCACACACACACCTCCCCCTCTCCATCATATCGGGCATTCTTTATCTCTCACGTGCATGCGCAACGATCGATGTTCCTCTATGTGTGTGTATATATAGCTAGGTCTTTCACAGTTTTCCACACAAACCGATCAATCTATATATCTAGTGAGGTCTCACCCTCTTTCCCATGTCCACATCAATCAATCTATACCTCTCTATATAGGATTACATAGCTAATACACCCACATTAATTATATATCCAACGTCCCCCTCTCATCATCCATGCCCCCCGCTTCATCTCTCAGACGCGCACACAGTGGCGAAGACAGGGGGCAGCAAGGGCCCTGCCCCCCTAATATCACTATATATCGAGGCTAATACGAACGTGATCATTAGACAATTGCTGGTAAAATGGTTTAAGTTGATGAATTGGCCCTCCTCGTAAAGGATTAGCAATGCTTGGCCCCCTAGCTCATTTATTTTTCATGGCTCCGCCACTGCGTGCAACAACGCATGTTCTCGCCCCCTCTCTTTAAATATCGATCTCGCACTTGTGCACTCCTTCATAGTCTCCCTCCACTTGGCCCCTCGCACCATCTTCTAGCCCCCCACCAGATTTTGCCACATGTACAATCTAGCAGACTCCATGGTTGAACTTAAGCATAATGCACAAACCTCAAAACACAAGTGCTTCTCCTTTGTTCTAGAATCTTTCGTATCATAACTGCCCAAACTTTTTTTCTAGTTGAATTGCCATTATTTGTTTTTACTTTATGCTTTACAACGCACAATTCCATGAATCATAAAATAGATTAAGGGCTTCTTTGATTCAAAGGAATTTTGGAGGATTCTAATCCTTAGGAATTTTCCTATCTTGGTTGTTTGATTCGTAGGATTGTAAACCATAGGAATTTTTCCATATGATTCATTTGCACTAGATTTCATAGGAAACATCCCATCCACTCAAACCTCTTTGAAAGAATCCTGCATTTTTCTATGCACAATCAAACACTCGTACAATCCTATAGGATTCAAGACGACATTCCACTCTAATCCCATGTTTTTTCTATTCCCGCAATTTGGAAATCCTATGAATCAAAGAGGCCCTATCTTTTTTATAAAAACTAATTTGTTTTGAATGAGATGAACTATAAAAATTAAACGAAGGTCTACATCAGGCATATATGACTCAGAGCTTACATGCCGTACTGTGGTATTTATTCATAATTTGGTTGCCAAATCTGATGCGTGCAATGCACGTGTACCTTACTAGTACTTTGAGTATGTGCAAAACACGTAAATTAGAATTCCAATGGCACCCTACACAGTGTCTCTCTTACAGCTCATGGAGCCACGTGGCACATGTGGAGGCGTTGTCGCGACCTCCTTGTGTGGATTGATCATAGTGACGTGCTGCTGGTTCCAGAAGAATGTACTCGTCCTCTCTGAGCCACACTGGCGGTACATGCACAAAGCGAAGATGTGCACGCACGCCACGCACGCACTCATTCCCTCGCACGCACACGCGGGTACACGGGGGGATGCATTTTTGTACGAAGATCCACCCCATGTGATAATTTGACGCGTGTAAAGTCCTTCACTTCATTGATGGTCAATTAATACAGCGCATGCAAATTGAGTGGACGTGAGGGTGGAAGAAAGACATTACTACTCCACTGCGCGCATGCGAGTAGTTAAATCATGGCTTGCTAGTACTTCCATTGGTCTCCTTCGTTTTTTGTGCCAATTTTTGACCATATTTGTAAGTAACATAATATTTATGCAGGTCATAAAAAGTGGCACAAAAAAAGGGGGCCAATAAACCAAGACACAGGCAGCATGATCAATTTTTGCCAGGGCTACTGTTGGTGGCCTTTGTATTTAAATATGGATGGAGTGGAGTAGTACTATCTTTATCTTAGCCTCGTAGGGCTCTCCCACCGCCTAGGCTCGCCTCCCCGCCTCGCCCACCGGATCCCGCCATGGAGGATCCGCCATGGATCCCAGGATCCCGCGGGCTTCCCTCTCGCCGCGGCCCGCATCACTGCCGCCTCTGAGCGAAACCCACATGTGTTTTAGAGGGGATCCATTTCTCCGGAATGACAGATCGGTGGCGCCGGAGGACATGCCAGTGCTGCGTTTCAGGTGGTGGGCAGCAAGGGAAAATCGGATCTAGGAAGCGTCGTATTGATTGGAGAGAAGTTCCAAGGAGCTGCGCCTGGTGCAGCACAAGGCGGAGGCGCAAGTCGATCTCAGGCGAGAGATGCTGAGGGATGTCAGCATCTGGCAGCTTCGCGGTGATTTCGAGCTAGGGCTAATTGCAGAGATCATATTCACGGAGTCGACTGCGGAGGAAAGAATGCGCATGCCTGCGCAATGGCATGAGCAGCCGGTGAAACTGTTCAAATGGGCGGTAGGAGAAGCCAAATCTCGGGACCAGTTGCGGCGGCACCGCTAGGCATGCATCGTAGGCGAGGTGAGCTGCCCTCCTTCCCCGCCAGCGATGCAGTGACCTAGTCGGTTGCTGCTGCAGTGAACTTGCAACGCCATGTCGGTTTGCAACCTTGACAATCACTCCATCTATATGTGTTGTATTCCTGTGAAAATACTTGGTCATTTGGAAAAAGATGGTAATTGATTTATCACTAGTTTTAGAATGCTTGGTCGTGAAAATCAACTGAAGCCACAACTAGAAATCTCCATCATGTAATACTTTACGGTCGGTCGGACCCGCGTCTCACCGAAGGGACACGCATCGGCTTGGTCTGACATGTACGACCAGTTACATCACTGACTTGTACGACCGCATTTGAGCAGTGTAGTACTCCCTCTATCTCAGTTTACAAGTCTTGCACGTGTACCTAGCTCGTTAATTTGACCAACTTAATAAGAGGCATACATTACGAAAAATATATCATTACAAACTTCAAATATTCTATTTTTATTTTAAACAATTTATTTTATATAAGTTACATTGATGACCAAGATACACGTGCAAGCCTTGTAAACTGAGATGGAGGGAGTACTTGAAATTTATGTTCCACTAAACTCATCGGGAGCCGTTTCGGGCCTCGAAACCAAAACCATCAATTAATCTTTACCTTGTTCCCGTCACATTCCAAAGTACTAGTGCTACAATTAAGTGCAAGCCTGTTCACACCTACTAGTACGTACCAAACCTGAACGTGTTCCCACTATGCAGGTTTTAGTACTAGTGCTAGTACTTAGGCTATAAAAAGGGGAACTACCTAACCAAAAATTACTCTACCTTCCTCCTCATAAGTCCTTCTTCTTCGTCCGTTCTTGCCATGGCCAGTGTGCAGAGCTCTAGGTCAAGAACTACTCGTAACAAGGGAGCGGCAACCAAGGCTGAGGAAAAAAAAGAGGGTTCGCCGCCACGCAGAGACCTCAAAAGATCTCTCACGGGCAGGCGATGGCTCCCAGGAGCGCCCTAGCCGTGGAGGCAAACATGCCGAACTGGCAGCGCTGGAGTCGTTATCCCTCGACGGCATGCCCGATCAGCTCAATAAGCACCTCAATAAGCAGAAGGAGTTCATCCACGGCTTGGTGGAGCTGCTGCAGGAGAGCCTCGACGACATGCCCGCTGAGCTCAGTGAGCAGGGGGAGTTGACCGCCGGCTTGGTGATGCTGCTGAAGAAGAGCATTGCCTCGGAGAAGAAGGCGACCGGCGAAATCCTGCAACTTCAGGAGGACAAGGTGAAGCTCTGCCACGAGCTCGACCTGCTGAAGGAGGAGAACGCCGGTTGTAAGAAGCTGCATGATAATAGTAGTTCCTCGATGAAGATGATGCAGGCCCTCATGATGGAATAGAAGGAGGAGTTGGCGAAGCTCCGCATCAAGCACCCGACTGCTGTCAAGGTACGTAATGCAGCCGTGGAACAGATGATGAAGGCTCGCGTCGAGAAATCCCGTGTCATGGACAGAATGAAGAAGATGGCGGAGGAGACGCGCAAGGAGATGGAGATCGTGGAGGCGATGAAGAAGCAGTTATGACTCCGCGGCCAACAACCCTTCATGTAGTGAGAGCAGCGCCCCAGACTTGTGTGTGCGTCTTCCTTCTTTTTTTGGGGTGATAATCTTCCTTCTTCTTTTGCTCCTGTGTTTCTTCTTTTGCGTTGGGTGTTTCGCCGCACGTGTCACGTTCTCTGCGAGGCATGAATAGAACAATGCTAACAATGAGATGACTAGCAAAAGTAGATCATTTTTTATCGCCACTAGCAAGATGCCTGTGCATTGCGCGGAACATGAAGATGCATTTTTTTACAAAACACCCGTTGTGATTGACCCATGCAGGAGTAATCCCATGTGTAAAAACTAATGATATCTCGAGAATTTTATCGGAAAAATGGTATCTCAAGAATTTTATCGAAAAATGATATCTCGAGAAAGATGAGAGATAAGGTGAGGAGGAGTGGGGCGTGGTGGTGACTGATGGTCGGATTGGGCGGAGGCATGGGGATGGACGGTGCTGGCAGGTGGCAGCGGCCACCATGCTAGATTGTTCTAGAGACTTCCTTTTTTAATTGCTCAGCAATGAGGTTGTGGGCGATAAGAATGAACGAGGCAAGGACTTATCCGTAAATGTGGAGAGAGGTGCAGGTATCTTTTGCAAAATAGTCATAGTTTGCTTTCTATCCGTCAGATATAGATTGGACGGTCTATATTACAAGATGGAAGGCACACCATCATCACCAACTCGATTTTTTTATAAGAGTAGAGAGTCGAGATATGGCAATGGGCTGCCGTGTTTCGTGCTCCTCCGTCGTACTCCAGTGGAAAACTTGAGTATACCGCACAGTTCTTTGCTCCTCCTCAGGTCGTCGGCACATTTATACAAGCAGTCAAATCACAAGGCCCCACCTTCCAGCAGTAATGAGCCATCAAATCACAAAGGCCCTCGCCTCTCTTGAAACCGACCTAGCTAGAATGCCCCGCCCTCCAGCAGTAATGAGCCATCAAATCACAAAGGCCCTCGCCTCTCTTGAAACCGACCTAGCTAGACTGCCCCGCCCTCTAGCCTTTTAAAAAATGTATACTTTTGTACAGTAGTAGGATCGAAATTAGAGAAAAAGGTGGATTGCGCCATGGAGCAAAACTAACAAGATGAAATTAGAGAAAAAAGGTGGTAGATATAGAGAGCGCTTGTCGCCAAATTATGCATATAGTACTATTAAAAAGCTTGTACGTGCTTAAATGGGGTGCTAAATTCTATTAAAGAAATTAGCATACCTATTTAATTCTTGGGTTCTTATTATTTATGCCACTAGTTGTGTATCACTACTCAGTTTTGCCATTAGAAGTTACAACTACTCAAAAATGCCATCGATCCGTGAGATGCCTGCTCAAAAATGCAATTAGACATATAAAAAATGCCATCGTTAAGTTAGATGTTTGCTCAAAAATGCCATCAGACATTGTGATTTTCACGTCAAACCCGTTGACCATGTTACATGACAAAAATAAGCCGTTTCTCACAATGATAAGTGTGGCCCTGCTTGCCAGGAGTAACCAAGTGAACAATTTTACAGGAAAATAAGAACGTTGTTTGGATCAAGTAGCTCCCACACTTTATTTTACTGTAGTGAGATAGAGGGAGAGCTGGCATGTTGGTCCATTGGTATTTATGTCATTATAACATGGCAAAAGACATTTGAGTCACAATAATGGTGTCCAGCACAACACACCCCTCAAATAAAACTAAGCACCCTCAAATTCTTTGACAAAACTAAGCACCCTGAAATTCTTTGACAACTAAACCACTGGCTATATGATGTTGGCCATATATATTGTACGTATATAATGTGAAGAAATGAGTGGTAGTACTATACCAACTAAAAGATGAACTGTAAGAAATACTAGTATGTACGTACTAAAGAATTAAAGTAACGAGAGGAAACATAACATAGTTCTGCTGGGGGCTCAGCACAACACACCCCTCAAATAAAACTAAGCACACCTAAAATTAAACTAAGCAACTAATCTGGTAAACACTGCATTAGAACCACCATGAGCAACGACACTGCCACCTTACTCGGAGTCCTCGTCCACGTCCTCGACTTCGTCCTTGTCCCTCTTCCTCTTGGCCGATACTTATTTGCTTGAACCGCACACTTGGCTCTTGCTCTTCATCCAACCCTTGTAGATATTGAAACAAAGGTAGCCATCCATTGCATCATAGTGGATGTGGTCTATATCTAGTACATTCCACTACCATGCATGATGAAATGTGTGCGAAGGTTTCTTCAGTTTACCGTACGAAGGATGAACCATGGCTCCTGCCAGGGTCAGCATTGAAGGCTGATCACGGGAGGACACCAGCCCATTATTCTGGAGGTCGAAGGGGTTGCCTACAACGAGGCCTATCCGATCCAGGACTCTTCTGTCGTTCGTAAAGTCTACAGTAACGAATGTGACTCAGCCGCCCTTAAGGAAGTTCTTAAATTCCTCGCACTCAACATCGTCATGGCATATGTGGTAGACCAAGCATAAGTCATGCACGCAAACCTGGATCATGGCGGGCTTCTTCTTCTCTTCCTCCTTTAGATTCTTCTCTTTTCCCAGGACTATGGTGTACTCAACATCTAGCCCAGCGACCCACTCATCATTTGAGTTTTCGAACATGCATCTGAAGCGAGCAAGGTATCCTTTCAACGTCGCGAAAGAACGGGTGTAGATGACGTCGAACTCATCGCCGGTGATGGTTCTAACTTTGTACTCACCGCTAATCATGGAGATTTGGGACGCCATGGATTTGGGAGGAGGGTTAGGATTAGTGGAACTGCTGTAATGTGAAAGGACGGGACGACTAGGAGCGAACTGCCGTAATGTTAAAGGACGTCTGGGGACGAGTAGGAGCGAACTGCCAGCGGTTTTTCGATTGTAAAAATGCTGAGTGGGGCGTGCGAACGGCAGGGTACTGGCTTGCCTGGTGGATAAATGGATTCATGCACAGTACTATGGGGGCCCAATTAGATGTCATGTCTACTCGACGCCCAATTAAATGGCTTCGATGTCATGTCAAGCGTCGGGAAAATTACTAGTGATACGAAGCTTTCCATTCTCCCATGATACGGGCTTCCGAGAGCCCTTGGATCTGAGATCGAACGGTTGCATGGCATGATTCTAGACCTATGGGTGAATATCCTATCCTAGAGGGTTATTCTGCAAATTTTCAGCAACTTAGCATGTGACCGTTCGATCTCAGATCCAAGGGCTCCCAGCAGCCCGTATCATGGTCGCGCCTACCACGACCATCGCCTTGCTCGCACGGTGACACCCTTGGAGATTTAACACGGTGCGTTAGGCTATCTGATGTTGGCATGTCATACATAGTCATCACTTAGTCACTCATACTACAACAAGGTTAGCTATAAGGTTGGCTATAAGAGTATTTTTTTACTTCTCTCTATCTCTTTCTTCATAGTATTTATTGCATTTGCCAAGGAGTGACCTCTTCCAATGAAATGGTGCTTAGATGAGGTGCTAAGTAAATGGCTTAGCAACTCAAGTCCCCAATGCATAGGTGCTTAGTTTTTTGTTGCTAAGTTTGCGTCATTTAATTAGCTATAGACTCAAATTGTCTTTTCACCTACGTACTCGCGCTTAGCACCATTTCTTCCTGGGGTCACCAAACTAGTCTCTCTCTTCTTAATTAACTTGCCATATCAGACTTTATGCCTATGTGGCAGGCTTAGCACCTGTAGGATCAAGTACAATAGTGGGCTATAAGCCCGCTTTACATGGCATTTTTGCATATGTGGAGGCAAGAGGCAAGGAAAAAGTGGAGGAGTGGGCTCTCATGCAAGAGCCAGCCTCTACATGGTGGAGCATCGGGAGAGGCACCTGTATGGAGGTGGTCAGGAATCGGGAGACTCACCCCGGTCGTAGCACCGTAGTTAAAATGATAATGGCAAGTCAAATCACGGGGCCCCACCTGTCCAGCAGTAACTCGCTGTCAAATCACACAGCCCTACGTTTGCAGCACCCTACTCCCTCATCTTCTCGCATCTCTGTCGAACCGACTAGGCGGAACTACCCCACCTACCGCACGGGAAAAGCCCCGCCCTCGACTTTTAAATAGTACAGTATACTAATTTTGTATCCATGGATTGCGCCATGGAGCAAAACCTCAAGAAAACGGCGGTACACATGTACGGAGTATACAACACGCCCATCGCGTTCGCGTCGCACCCTAGACGGTCGGTCGGTCTGGCACGCCGCTCTCCGAATGGAACGCGCGTCATATTGCGTTTGCACACACATGTGGGACCGCAATTGAGAACCGACCATAGGTACACTCCCCGGCCCCGCAAGTCGGGTGAGTAAATAGAAGAGAGAGACGAGCGATAGTACTAGAGAAGTGTTGTACAGACGTTGGTGCCTGGACGATCCCTGCATGACACAGAAGATCAGTTCGTCCATGCATGTGACCAGACTCCAGCAGACACGCCTAGATTGGCTATCATCTACATATCGTGCAGGCTGTGTTGTACATGGTTGTAGTTCCGGTGAGAAATCTAAAATAAGGTTTCTTGTCATCACGCAAAATTAGGTGTCATGTGCTTCGGATCACTGTGAGGGTTAAACAGCGACAACTGAGTTCCTCCAAGGCGCTAGTCATTGGGGGCACATGCACGAAGACTACTCGGCTGTCATGTAGGTCAAGCCGGCTATGTTAATTAGGACATCTATCGATGGACCCCTTTTCTACAAGTTTATCTTTAATTTGAGCTTTGATCCTCGTCTAGTGTGTCCGTCGGGATTCATGTTGTCTCCTTTGGACAGTGAGGTTATGGTTTCTTGTCATGTGGCATTTTTTCGTGTTATATGTTATAATCCGATGCTTCAGATCAAAATGACAACAACTGCGCCTCCGGGGCACGTGCATGAAGACTTCCCGACAGTCATTGACGAGGTCAAGCTGGCTCCGGTAGACAAAAGAAAACTAGTAGTACTCCACTATATAGGCAGGAGCCTCCGCGCTTGCTTGCTAGTGTTTCTCTCTTCACACTGTCTCGTCCTCTCCAGATCTAAATACGACAGTGGTGGCCACTCTCTCTCTCTCTCTCTCTCTCTCTCTCTCTCTCTCTCTCTGGTCACCGCTGGTCACAGATCCAACCGGATCCTCTCCGTCGAGGAAGGTGAGAAGGAGCAACGTTCACGCGGTCGTCCTCGGCGACGACTCTTACCCACTTCTGGCGCGTCCCGATCAGCGTGCCTTGCCGTTCTCTCCCAAGCACCGCTGGCTAGGGAGGGCCTCCGACCCCTTCTTCCTCGCTGCCGTAGTGTGGGCAGATTCGGCCTCCCGCCGCCCACCTAGCGACATCCCAGCGACCCTCAGGTACAACTTCCTTCGAAACCGGCCTTGCTCTACTTCCCGAGCTCCCGACGTCGCTGCATTTGTATATTTTACTATTTCTCAGGCCCCCTCGTAGATAGCATCGATCGACTGTTCGAAAGCCACCTAATTTTTTACTGTTAAGAGGTAAATCTAGTTCATGCACTCGAATCTAGTACTACTTGGTTCAAACAAGGAAGAAAGGGGGTGGGGGTGGGGGGAAATTTTGTACCTGAATCTAGGACTTGGTCGAAAGAGGAAATAATGGGGGCGAAAAGTAGCAGAGACTGGCTATCCAACTGGTCTCTAGGTCTAATAGGGAAATAAAGGGAAACACAGTACAAACTCAATATAAACCCGATCTATTGATTGAAAAAGGAAAGAAAGTGGGGACTAGGGGACAAGTCAATAGACTAAGTCCAACACTGGATTTGCTAGCCTCACACAGTATAAGGTGGCTATACCAAACAAAAATGGGACCAACCCAGATATCCCGTTCTGATGTTTGTTGCCCCGAGCCACTCTTATGTAATGCCACTGGTAAAATGTAGCAGTCGCACTGTTAAAAGTAAGGACACATTAAACCAATGTTGTTTTCAATGTAATGCCTCTAGTAATATGAATCAATGGCACTTTTTTCATGTCCTGCTAAATTTCCCATTAAGATAAGTTGCTTCTTTTCGTTAGAAATGCAACTATGCTGGTCCGCGAACTCTCCCGTGCCCAAATACCGACTCTGTAGCAGCTGTTAATGCAATGTTGCTGGTAAAATGAAGCAATGGCACCATTAAAGTAATGTCGTATTTAACGGTTGTCATAGTTAATCCTAATGCCCACACTAATATCTAGCAATGCTGCTGCTTTAGAAATTGCTACTATCCTTGTAGGATTGCCATTCAGATAAGGAACATGCTTCTTTTCATTTGATGTATGTTTCATCACTTGTTTGTCACCCTCCTTTCCACCTTTTTTGTGCAAACAGAGACATACATTTCACGCTTGATCTTAGTTGAACTACACAAATGATATCCAAATTATAGTTGAACATTCCAGGAGCTTCACAACCAACCTTGATGTTGCTCAATTTTATTGCAATTAATGAAGAAGAAGCTCTGTGGGTTTCGTTTTCTGATGGAAATGGAACCGGGGCTGGAGCCCTTTTCTTAAAAAAAATGAAGAAGAAGCTGCTAGCTCATGGGACATTGCTTCATTTTAGGTGAACTGCACCAAAAGGTCCCATGAATTTAATCATCCATGTTGGTGACTGGTGCCATCACTTCTACGATGGCGTTGACTTCAGATATGGTTCCCATCACGAGGTATGTTCCTTTTTTGTCTGACCGTTTGCCAAAGATCCTGCATGTTGAGTCTGCTCTTGTGATACTGTTTTGGCACTGCCATGATAAAGCACTAATGTTATTATTTTGCACCTTAATCTAGTGGCACTATTAATTTGAGGCAATGTTTTGGCACCGCTAGTGCCACTGATTTTTCTTATATATCGAAAGAGGGGGTTTCCTCCAATTTCATTAAAGAAACCCAACCATAGAGAACCATTATCCGACAACATCTCAGTGTAAATGGGCAGTTATGCAACTACTACTAGAATGGATTGAGTACTAGCAGGAGACAAGTTTGCCACATAAGCTAGGCAGGTAGGGGGACGCAACACCAGCTCGACCAAGTTTGGATTACAACCCAAATGCTACCACAGAAACATCAGGGGGGGGAGATAGGGACTGAAAGAGCCAGCTTCAGCATCCCAGTCTAAGCACCCCTGGCATCCATCCTTGCGACGCACGGTACACCTCGTTTGCCACCTGCTCGACCCTAGTGCCACTAATAAAATGAAGTAATAATACAGTTAAAATAGAGCGAGTGTCCTCTCTATCATTTCATTTCCAATGTAGATAAAGAAAGTGTTTCTCTTTGTTAGTATATGTTTCATCAACTAGTCCCGTTGTTAATGTTTAAGCGTTTCTGCAAACTCGGGTGCTTAATTTTAGTTGATCTGCACAAAAATAGAGATTGGAATGCCTCAAGGCCCCTCCTTGTACTACCGCTGTACACTGATTTTCATCACTGGCAGAAGTTGTATCGGGGAGACTTGGGTCGATTTCCAGTATGAGGCGTACCGTATGAGGCGCCGCAGGGCCCATCTCGCCCTCGCAGCATGGCATACTATGATACTATCGCAATATTTTCTTCCATTTATTAGTGTATGTTTCATCAACTAGTGCCGCTATAATTTAATCACACTTTTTCATTATCTGTGCAAACTGGGTTATTCAGCTGCATTTTGGCGGAACTGCACAAATGTACGGATGGAACCGGCATATATGCAGAGTGCGAGGTTCCAAGTAAAAATTACCGACTGATACGTCCATTTTGCATCACGCTTTTATATCAATATTTATTGCATTATGAGCTGTTATTACATATTATGACACAATACTTATGCCTATTCTCTCTTATTTTACAAGGTTTACATAAGGAGGGAGAATGCCGGCAGCTGGAATTCTGGGCTGGAAAAGGAGCAAATATTAGAGACCTATTCTGCACAACTCCAAAAGTCCTGAAACTCCACGAAAGTCATTTTTGGAAATAATAAAAATTATTGAGCGGAAGAAATATGTCAGGAGGGCCACCACCTGCCCACGAGGGTGGGGGGCGCGCCCTACCCCCCAGGGCGCGCCCCCCTGCCTCGTGGGCCCCCTGTTGGCTGTCCGGTGGCCATCTTCTGCTATATGAAGTCTTTCGTCGAGGAAAAAAATCATAAGCAACCTTTTGGGACGACTCCGCCGCCACGAGGCGGAACCTTGGCGGAACCAATCTAGGGCTCCGGCTGAGCTGTTCTGCCGGGGACACTTCCCTCCTGGAGGGGGAAATCATCGCCATCGTCATCACCAACGCTCCTCTCATCGGGAGAGGGCAATCTCCATCAACATCTTCACCAGCACCATCTCCTCTCAAAACCCTAGTTCATCTCTTGTATCCAATTCTTGTCTCTAAGTCCGGGATTGGTACTAGTTGGTTGCTAGTAGTGTTGATTACTCCTTGTAGTTGATGCTAGTTGGTTTATTTGGTGGAAGATCATATGTTCAGATCCTATATGCATATTAATACCCCTCTGATTATGAACATGAATATGCTTTGTGAGTAGTCACGTTTGTTCCTGAGGACATGGGAGAAGTCTTGCTATTAGTAGTCATGTGAATTTGGTATTCGTTTGATATTTTGATGAGATGTATGTTGTCTATCCTCTAGTGGGGTTATGTGAACGTCAACTACATAACACTTCACCATTATTTGGGCCTAGAGGAAGGCATTGGGAAGTAATAAGTAGATGATGGGTTGCTAGCAGAGTGACAGAAGCTTAAACCCTAGTTTATGCGTTGCTTCGTAAGGGGCTGATTTGGATCATATGTTTCATGCTATGGTTAGGTTTACCTTAATACTTTTGTTGTAGTTGCAGATGCTTGCAATAGAGGTTAATCATAAGTGGGATGCTTGTTCAAGTAAGAACAGCACCCAAGCACCGGTCCACCCACATATCAAATTATCAATGTACCGAACGCGAATCATATGAACGTGATGAAAACTAGCTTGACGATAATTCCCATGTGTCCTCGGGAGCGTTTTCCTTTATATAAGAGTTTGTCCAGGCTTGTCCTTTGCTACAAAAAGGATTGGGCCACCTTGCTGCACTTTATTTACTTTTGTTACTTGTTGCTCGTTACAAATTATCCTATCACAAAACTACCTGTTACCACTTATTTCAGTACTTGCAGAGAATACCTTGCTGAAAACCGCTTATCATTTCCTTCTGCTCCTCGTTGGGTTCGACACTCTTACTTATCGAAAGGACTACGATAGATCCCCTATACTTGTGGGTTATCAAGACTCTTTTCTGGCGCCGTTGCCGGAGAGTGAAGCGCCTTTGGTAGGTGGAATTTGGTAAGGAAAAATTTATATAGTGTGCTGAAATTTACTGTCACTTGTTACTATGGAAAGTAATCCTCTGAGGGGCTTGTTTCGGGTATCTTCACCCCGACCTGTAGAGCAAAGAGTTGCTCCTCAACTTACTGAACCTACTGAAAATGAAAATGTTCCCTTTGAAGTTCCTTCGGGTATGTTAGAAAAACTGCTAGCTAATCCTTTTGCAGGAGATGGAACAAAGCATCCTGATGAGCACCTAATCTATGTGGATGAAGTTTGTGGACTATTTAAGCTTGCAGGTATACCTGGTGATGTTGTTAAGAGGAAGGTCTTCCCTTTATCTTTGAAGGGAGATGCATCGACATGGTATAGGCTATGTGATGATACGGGGTCATGGAACTATAAACGATTGAAATTGGAATTTCATCAGAAATTTTACCCTATGCATCTTGTTCATCGTGATCGCAATTATATATATAATTTTTGGCCTCGCGAAGGAGAAAGCATCGCTCAAGCTTGGGGGAGGCTTAAATCAATGTTATATTCATGCCCCAATCATGAGCTACCAAGAGAAATAATTCTTCAAAGTTTTTATGCTCGGCTTTCTCGTAATAATAAATCCATGGTCGATACTTCTTGTGCTGGCTCTTTTATGATGAAGACTATTGAATTCAAATGGAATTTATTGGATAGAATTAAACGCAAATCTGAAGATTGGGATCTCGACGAAGGTAAGGAGTCAGGTATGACACCCAAGTTTGATTGAGTTAAATCTTTTATGGATATCGATGTTTTCCGTAAATTTAGCACTAAATATGGACTTGAATATGAGATAGTAGCTTCTTTCTGTGAATCCTTTGCTACGTACGTTGATCTCCCCAAGGAGAAGTGGTTTAAATATCATCCTCCCATAGAAGTAAAAGTAGCTGCACCTACTAAAGTTGAAGAAAAGACTATCACTTATAATGATCCTGTTGTTCCTACTTCTTATGTTGAGAAACCACCTTTCCCTGTTAGGATAAAGGATCATGCTAAAGCATCAGTTGTGGTTCGTAAAAGCAATATTAGAACTTATACACCTCCTGAGCAAATTAAATTTGAACCTAATATTGCTATTGTTAAAGATCTCTTGGCTGATAATATTGATGGGCATGTTATTTATTTCTGCGGTGAAACTGCTAGAATTGCCAAACCTTGTGCTAAAGATAAACATAGACCTGTGGTAGGCATGCCTGTCATTTCTGTTAAAATAGGAGATCATTGTTATCATGGCTTGTGTGATATGGGTGCTAGTGTTAGTGCAATACCTTACGACTTATACAAAGAAATTATGCATGATATTGCACCTGCTGAGATAGAAGATATTGATGTCACAATTAAACTTGCCAATAGAGATACTATTTCACCTATGGGAATTGTAAGAGATGTTGAAGTCTTGTGTGGGAAAACTAAATACCCTGCTGATTTTCTTGTTCTTGGTTCTCCACAAGATAGCTTTTGTCCCATTATATTTGGTAGACCCTTCTTGAACACAGTTAATGCTAGGATAGACTGCGAAAAGAGTGTTGTTACTATTGGCTTGGGTGATATGTCTCATGAGTTTAATTTCTCTAAATTTAGTAGACAACACCGTGAAGAAGAATTGCCTAGTAAGGATGAAATTATTGGTCTTGCTTCTATTGCCGTACCTCCTAGTGATCCTTTAGAACAATATTTGCTAGACCATGAAAATGATATGTTTATGAATGAAATAAGGGAAATAGATGAAGTATTCTTTAAACAAGAACCTATCCTGAAACACAATTTGCCTGTTGAAATCCTAGGGGATCCTCCTCCACCCAAGGGTGATCTCGTGTTTGAGCTCAAACCTTTACCTGATACTCTTAAGTATGCTTATCTCGATGAGAAAAAGATATATCCTGTTATTATTAGTGCTAACCTTTCAGAGCATGAAGAAGAGAGACTATTGAAAACTCTGAAGAAGCACCGTGCTGCTATTGGATATACTCTTGATGATCTTAAGGGCATTAGTCCCTCTCTATGTCAACATAAAATAAATTTGGAAGAAGATGCCAAACCAGTTCGTGATCATCAACGAAGGCTGAATCCTAAGATGAAAGAAGTGGTAAGAAAGGAAATACTAAAGCTCCTTGAGGCAGGTATAATTTATCCCGTTGCTGATAGTCAGTGGGTAAGTCCTGTCCATTGCGTTCCTAAGAAGGGAGGTATTACCGTTGTTCCTAATGATAAAGATGAATTGATTCCGCAAAGAATTATTACAGGTTATAGGATGGTAATTGATTTCCGCAAATTAAATAAGGCTACTAAGAAAGATCATTACCCCTTACCTTTTATCGATCAAATGCTAGAAAGACTATCCAAACATACACATTTTTGCTTTCTAGATGGTTATTCTGGTTTCTCTCAAATACCCGTGTCAGCCAACGATCAATCTAAAACTACTTTTACTTGCCCTTTTGGTACTTTTGGTTATAGACGTATGCCTTTTGGTTTATGTAATGCACCTGCTACCTTTCAAAGATGCATGATTGCTATATTCTCTGACTTTTGTGAAAAGATTTGTGAGGCTTTCATGGACGACTTCTCCATCTATGGATCCTCTTTTGATGATTGCTTGAGCAACCTTGATCGAGTTCTGCAGAGATGTGAAGAAACTAATCTTGTCTTGAATTGGGAAAAGTTCCACTTTATGGTTAATGAAGGTATTGTCTTGGGCATAAAGTTTCTGAAAGAGGTATTGAGGTTGATAAAGCCAAGGTTGATGCTATTGAAAAGATGCCATGTCCCAAGGACATCAAAGGTATAAGAAGTTTCCTTGGTCACGCCGGATTTTATAGGAGGTTCATTAAGGACTTCTCAAAAATTTCTCGGCCTCTGAATAATTTATTACAAAAAGATATACCATTTGTCTTTGATGATGATTGTGTAGAAGCATTTGAAATACTTAAGAAAGCATTGATCTTTGCACCTATTGTTCAGCCACCTGATTGGAATTTACCCTTTGAAGTTATGTGTGATGCTAGTGATTATGCTGTAGGTGCTGTTCTAGGGCAAAGAGTTGATAAGAAATTAAATGTTATTCAATATGCCAGTAAAACTCTAGATAATGCTCAAAGAAATTATGCTACTACTGAAAAGGAATTCTTAGCAGTTGTATTTGCTTGTGATAAGTTCAGACCTTATATTGTTGATTCTAAAGTAACTATTCACACGGATCATGCTGCTATTAAATATCTTATGGAAAAGAAAGATGCTAAACCTAGACTTATTAGATGGGTTCTCCTTCTACAAGAATTTGATTTGCATATTGTTGATAGAAAGGGAGCTGAGAACCCCGTTGCAGACAACTTGTCTATGTTAGAAAATGTTCTTGATGACCCACTACCTATTGATGATAGCTTTCCTGATGAGCAATTGAATGTTATAAATGCCTCTCGCAGTACTCCGTGGTATGCTAATTATATCGTGGCTAAATTTATACCACCTAGTTTCACATACCAGCAAAAGAAAAAAAATTCTATGATTTGAGACATTACTTTTGGGATGACCCACATCTTTATAAAGAAGGAGTAGAAGGTGTTATTAGACGTTGTGTACCTGAGCATGAACAGGAACAGATCCTACGCAAGAGTCACTCCGAGGCTTATGGAGGACACCACGCTGGAGATAGAACTGCACATAAGGTATTGCAATCGGGTTTTTATTGGCCTACTCTCTTCAAGGATACCCGTAAGTTTGTCTTATCTTGTGATGAATGCCAAAGAATTGGTAACATTAGTAGACGTCAAGAAATGCCTATGAATTATTCACTTGTTATTGAACCATTTGATGTTTGGGGCTTTGATTATATGGGACCCTTTCCTGCCTCTAATGGTTATACACATATTTTAGTTGCTGTTGATTACGTTACTAAGTGGGTAGAAGCTATTCCAACTAGTAGTGCTGATCATAACACTTCTATTAAAATGCTTAAAGAAGTTATTTTTCTGAGGTTTGGAGTCCCTAGATATTTAATGACTGATGGTGGTTCACACTTTATTCATGGTGCTTTTCGTAAAATGCTTGCTAAGTATGATGTTAACCATAGAATTGCATCTCCTTATCACCCACAGTCTAGTGGTCAAGTAGAATTGAGTAATAGAGAGCTCAAATTAATTTTGCAAAAGACTGTTAATAGATCTAGGAAGAATTGGTCCAAGAAACCTAATGATGCATTATGGGCCTATAGAACTGCATATAAAAATCCTATGGGTATGTCTCCGTATAAAATGGTTTATGGAAAAGCATGTCACTTACCTCTCGAACTAGAACATAAGGCTTATTGGGCTATTAAAGAGCTCAACTATGATTTCAAACTTGCCGGTGAGAAGAGGTTGTTTGACATTAGCTCACTTGATGAATGGAGAACCCAAGCTTATGAAAATGCCAAATTGTTTAAAGAAAAAGTTAAAAGATGGCATGACAAAAGGATACAAAAGCATGAGTTTAATGTAGGTGATTATGTATTGCTATACAACTCTCGTTTAAGATTTTTTGCAGGAAAACTTCTCTCTAAATGGGAAGGCCCTTACGTTATCGAGGAGGTCTATCGTTCCGGTGCCATAAAAATCAACAACTTCGAAGGCACAAATCCGAAGGTGGTGAACGGTCAAAGAATCAAACATTATATCTCAGGTAATCCCATAAATGTTAAAACCAATGTTATTGAAACCGTAACCCCGGAGGAATACATAAGGGACACTTTCCGGAACGTTTCAGACCCTGAAAAGGAATAGGTATGTGGTACAGTAAGTAAACCGACTCCAAAACAGTTTTTATGGCAATATTTCTCCGTTTTGGAATATTTAGAAAAATAGAAAAAATAAGAAGCAGTCCGGGAAGGACACATGGCCTCCATGAGGGTGGAGGGCGCGCCCCCTACCTCGTGGGCACCTCGTGTGCTCTCCGGACTCCGTTTTCTTGCACGATATGTATTTTGGTCGGTAAAAATTCATTATGTATTCTCCCGAAGGTTTTGACCACCGTATCATGCAATTATCCTCTGTTCTTGTTTTGAGTTGTTTTTCTGACAGATCTAGATTATCATGATGTCTCCAAGTGCCCCCAAGGACAAGTTCTTCGAGAAGGTCATCAATCCTTACCTCGCGGAGGTGCTGCGACACCCTCAAACCATTGAGATGCGTGATGGGTTGTTGCACATCCGCGATGTTGAGGGACCGAAAGGGACCGGAAGCGTCGAGGCGAGGCTCGAAGCAATGGAGCAACAAGTTTTCAAGTGCCAAGGGATGGTGGAACGTGGACTCAACTCCAACCACAAGATGATCGCGGAGTTCACCAGCAACCACAAACTGGATGCCAACAACATTGGGGAGACCATCTTCAAGCTTCACGAGAAGATCGAGCACCTGCAAGCCCAAATCTATGATCTGCAAAACCAAAACTGTGAGTATGAATATAGATTCAAAAGGATGAGTTTGGCTGCAGATTTGAGGATCCCGGAGACACGATCATCCTTCTATGATGGTGAGCCTATGCCTTGGAAGATGGACGACAAACCCGCATCATCAACAACTCCACCTTCTTCACCAACAAAGGAGACATAATCACATGGGTATGGGCACTCCCCTTGGCAACTGCCAAGCTTGGGGGAGATGCCCCGGTATCGTATCACCATCACACTCCTATCTTTACCGTTTTTCTTAGTTCGATCCTATTAGTAGTATATTGATCTAGTAGAATAAAGTTTATGGCATGGTCTGGTTTTGAGTTTTGCTTTATGACCTCTCTATGTAATCGAGTCCGTGAGCTATATAATAAAGATTAGTGTTGAGTCAAGGGCTTGATTATTTTTCTATGATCTTGAGTGAATAAAAGAAAAGAATAAAAAGAAACAAAGAGATCATATTGATCTTATCGAGAGTAATGACTTCACATAGAAAGAGTATGATGATTAAAAAGTGTTGGGAGTTGGCAAACATAGCTTTGGTCATCGTTGCAATTAATAGGAAGTAATAAGGAAAGAGAGGTTTCACATATAAATATACTATCTTGGACATCTTTTGTGGTTGGGAGCACTCATTAAAATATGACATGCTAAAGAGTTGATGTTGGACAAGGAAGACAAAGTAATGGGTTATGTTTTCTTATATCTGAGATAAAGTATATTGTCATGGATCATCCAACATGTTGAGCTTGCCTTTCCCCCTCATGCTAGCCAAATTCTTTGCACCAAGTAGAGATACTACTTGTGCTTCCAAAAACCCTTAAACCAGTTTTGCCATGAGAGTCCACCATATCTACCTATGGATTGAGTAAGATCCTTCAAGTAAGTTGTCATTGGTGCAAGCAATAAAAATTGCTCTCTAAATATGTATGATTGATTGGTGTGGAGGAAATAAGCTTTATACGATCTTGTGATGTGGAAGAAATAAAAGCGACGGACTGCATAATAAAGGTTCATATCACAAGTGGCAATATAAAGTGACGTTCTTTCGCATTAAGATTTTGTGCATCCAACCCTGAAAGCGCATGGCAACCTCTGCTTCCCTCTGCGAAGGGCCTATCTTTTATTATTATCTTCTGCCTTATGCAAGAGTCATGGTGATCTTCACCTTTCCCTTTTACATTTTATCCTTTGGCAAGCACAGGGTGTTGGAAAGATCCTGATAGATATATCTAATTGGATGTAAGTTAGCATGAATTATTATTGTTGACATTACCCTTGAGGTAAAAGGTTGGGAGGCGAAACTATAAGCCCCTATCTTTCTCTATGTCCGATTAAAACTCCATAACCACAAGTATTGTGTGAGTGTTAGCAATTATGAAAGACTAAATGATAGTTGAGTATGTGGAGTTGCTAGAAAGCTCTGACATAGACTCTTTCTGATGTTATGATAAATTGCAATTGCTTCAATGACTGAGATTATAGTTGTTGGTTCTCAATAAAGTTTCTGATTCATACTTTTGCATTGTGAATAGATTATTACTTGAGCATAAGAAATCATATGACAATATCCATTTATGTTGCTGTTATGAGAATAATCATGATACCCTCATGTCCGTATTTTATTTTATCGACACCTCTACCTCTAAACATGTGGACATATTCATTGTTATCGGCTTTCACTTGAGGACAAGCGAGGTCTAAGCTTGGGGGAGTTGATACGTCCATTTTGCATCATGCTTTTATATCAATATTTATTGCATTATGGGCTGTTATTACACATTATGTCACAATACTTATGCCTATTCTCTCTTATTTTACAAGGTTTACATAAGGATGGAGAATGCCGGCAGCTGGAATTCTGGGCTAGAAAAGGAGCAAATATTAGAGACCTATTTTGCACAACTCCAAAAGTCCTGAAACTCCACGGAAGTCATTTTTGGAAATAATAAAAATCATTGAGCGGAAGAAATACGTCAGGGGGCCACCACCTGCCCATGAGGGTGGGGGCCGCGCCCTACCCCCAGGGCGCGCCCCCTGCCTCGTGGGCCCCCTGTTGGCTCTCCGGTGGCCATCTTCTGCTATATGAAGTCTTTCGTCGAGGAAAAAATCATAAGCAACCTTTCAGGACGAGACTCCGCCGCCACGAGGCGGAACCTTGGCGGAACCAATCTAGGGCTCCGGCAGAGCTGTTCTGCCGGGGACGCTTCCCTCCGGGAGGGGGAAATCATCGCCATCGTCATCACCAACGCTCCTCTCATCGGGAGAGGGCAATCTCCATCAACTTCTTCACCAGCACCATCTCCTCTCAAAACCCTAGTTCATCTCTTGTATCTAATTCTTGTCTCCATGTCCGGGATTGGTACTAGTAGGTTGCTAGTATTGTTGATTACTCCTTGTAGTTGATGCTAGTTGGTTTATTTGGTGGAAGATCATATGTTCAGATCCTATATGCATATTAATACCCCTCTAATTATGAACATGAATATGCTTTGTGAGTAGTTACGTTTGTTCGTGAGGACATGGGAGAAGTCTTGGTATTAGTAGTCATGTGAATTTGGTATTCGTTCGATATTTTGATGAGATGTATGTTGTCTATCCTCTAGTGGGGTTATGTGAACGTCGACTACATAACACTTCACCATTATTTGGGCCTAGAGGAAGGCATTGCGAAGTAATAAGTAGATGATGGGGTGCTAGAGTGACAGAAGCTTAAACCCTAGTTTATGCGTTGCTTCGTAAGGGGATGATTTGGATCCATATGTTTCATGCTATGGTTAGGTTTACCTTAATACTTTTGTTGTAGTTGCGGATGCTTGCAATAGAGGTTAATCATAAGTGGGATTCTTGTTCAAGTAAGAACAGCACCCAAGCACCGGTCCACCCACATATCAAATTATCAAAGTACCGAACGCGAATCATATGAACGTGATGAAAACTAGCTTGACGATAATTCCCATGTGTCCTCGGGAGTGTTTTCCTTTATATAAGAGTTTGTCCAGGCTTGTCCTTTGCTACAAAAAGGATTGGTCCACCTTGCTGCAATTTATTTACTTTTGTTACTTGTTGCTCGTTACAAATTATCCTATCACAAAACTATCTGTTACCACTTATTTCAGTACTTGCAGAGAATACCTTGCTGAAAACCGCTTATCATTTCCTTCTGCTCCTCGTTGGGTTCGACACTCTTACTTATCGAAAGGACTATGATAGATCCCCTATACTTGTGGGTTATCACCGACACAAACTATGCTCCATCTAAGCATTGGCTCCACCACCACCAGTGGGATGTGTGGCACTCACTGTGGACGGATCTTTCTCGGCAGCAAATCCTCTAACCAAATACTAGTAGCTTAGACCTCAAAAAGAAATACTAGTAGCTTATATTGGCAGTCTTCTAGGGAGTACTCTTTTCTGAAAGAAGCACCAATCTATTTTTCTTTATTTGTACACAGTGTCACAACTTTGACCCAAAGGTCCAGAGCTTATTTAGGGTGATTGGCGTAGTACTCGGAGACTGATTGTAATGATTTTTATTAGCTGTCACACTGATTGTAAGCATGAGCAGATGGAAGATTAGGTTAATTCGAAGCTTACCTTAAACCCTACCGCCACCGTTGAAACGAGGCGAGCATCGAGGGAACCGTGGAGAACGGCGGGGAAGCGATGTCGCGCCATCCGACTCCTCTTGCGGTGGGAGAACGAATACTCCTGTGGCTCCGGCTGGCTCTGCACCCTCATGAACGGCACACCATACTCGATCGATTCGTTATCCTCTGGGTGCTCAACCTTCGACCTGTACGCCCACCACCTCCGCCTGACTTTCGCCTCGGGCAAATCTGTCTGCTCCATCTCCCAGAGGAGATACTCGATGAACTCGAAGGACTGCGGCGTGACTGCCGCCGAGGAGTACATCACCGCCCTCATCGCCGCCGTCTCGCTCTTTCCCATACATTGCCACATGGCCCTCACCGTCCTCGAAATCTCCAACTCATTGTCAAACCAAGTAAGGATCTCCTTCAACCTGCCTAACTTTCCCTGGTCCCCGTCGGCGATCTGCCTGATTCGCTGCTGCATCCTCTCCATAGATGTCCTTCTGAGCGGTCCGGTGCTAGCTTTCGAAGATGGGAGGAGAGACGATGGTCTTGCAATAGAGAAGAGGGAGAGGCGAGACGGTGGTTTTGGAATGGAGATGATGGAGAGGAGAGGGGGTGGTTTTGCAATGGAGAAGAGGGAGAGGCGAGACGGTGGTTTTGGATGGAGATGATGGAGAGGACAGGTTTCCCTGCCTTTCGGTCGCTGACAGGTGGGCCCCGTGCTTGGTGGGACCCATGTGTCAATGTCTCAATGGCAGGATGGGCTACGTCAGGGGATCCTCGTCCGAGGAGAGAGGAGGTGGTTTTGCAATGGAGAAGAGGGAGAGGCAAGACGGTGGTTTTGGAATGGAGATGATGGAAAGGAGAGGAGGTGGTTTTGCAATGGAGAAGAGGGAGAGGAGTGTGCGGCAACGATTAGGATTGGACGAGAGGACCAGCGTGCTGTGACTCGATCAAAATAAAAACCAAAATCAATTTACCCTTCAATTAAGAAAGCGACCCCACATTAACTAGTCTCCCTTTTATTCTGGGTCATAATTGACCATGATTTTCACAAATAAAATATATGTTATACGTTGCAAAAATAATATAATTTGAAAGTACATTCAGATATGAACCAAATGATACAATTTTTGGTGACATGCATTCACATTTTGCTTGTCAAATACAGTATGTGGTCAAACTTTGACCCAAAATACGCAAAACAAAAAAATACTACCAAGACCAGCGCCGCTCCTCTCCTCTTAAACCACCGCCGCTCCTCTCCTGTTCCAATCTAAATCCAGCGCCGCTCCTCTCCTCTTCCATTTCAAAACCCCCGCCCCTCCTCTCCTGTTCCAATCCAAAACCAGTGTCACTCCTCTCCCTTTCTAATCCAAAACCAGCGCTGCTCCTCTCCTCTTCCATTCAAAAACCACCGTCGGCGAGTGAAGGTGCTGTGGAGAAGTAGATCGATGGAGGAGTACAACCGATACGTGAGGATGGTAGACGGCGACCCTGTGAAGCTAGCTAGGATGTTGGAGATACAGTCTTGGTTTGACAACAAGGACCAACTAGCGGCGACGGTGACATCCATGGCCAAATATCTGCAATAGAGCGAAAAGGCGGCGATACTCCCGAACGGAGTCGCGCGAGAGTACATAGAGCTGCTCTCTGGGCCATGGAGCAAACAGATTCACCGAATCCGATCGTGAGGGAGCGGTGGTGGGAGTATCGATCCCAGATGGAGCATCCACCAGAGATTGAAGGATCGAGCATCTACAGGGTGCCGTTGGTGAGGGTGTCATGCCAGAGCGAGCCGGTGGAGTCTTCGTCGACCGAACCCAACCACAAGAGGAGAAAAGCAGTTGGCCCGGCGATGCTTCCCCGACATCCTCTCCCTCGCCGTTCACATCATCTCATGGGGCGGCTGTCTGCCGCCGAGGAATAGGAGGGGACTGCCCCCAGCCCAATAGTCGGGCAGGTTGTGAATTGTCAGCAGGAGCTTGGTTGTTAGTATTTGCAGGTTGTGAATTGTGTTTTGTGTTGTGTATTTTGAGAGTACTTTCAGATATGAATGTCTTTTGGATTTTAGATTTGCAGTATTGAGCATATGAAGTATTTTATGAATTCTAGAGATCTATTTTAGCACTTAAAAAATGTAGTTTCATAGGAGTATAAAAGTGCAGACAATGTGATTCTCAGAGAAGAAACTGCAAGTTTCAGTTTCAGATAAGAAACTACAAGTTCAGTTTCAGATAAGAAACTGCAACTTTCAGAGGCAGAGCATTTATATTAACACGGCCTTTTCAAACAGGGTTAACATCATGTTGGAAGTTTTATTCATGGTCGAAAATGGAACTACCAGCCATTTAACATCATGCTGATCAACATTCATGCATAGCACATCTTCATATGATGCACAGTCAAAAAGATATGCTATTTTCAAAATGCCCACACAATGTCGAGTGTGCGAAAAATAGAGAAAACGAGGGACAAAGTTTTGGCAAGTGTTGGACGTGGTGTGCGTAGATGACAATGGGGACCCACATGTCAATAATGGCAGAGACAGAAAATTTGGAGATATTTTCCCTGCATAAGGTGGAATCGAACTCGGGCGGAACAGCTGTCGGGTAGTGTCACTTGGCCACTGGGCTAGTTCAGTACCTTCGTTACAAATACGACACTGCCTCAGGTGGTCCGATCTCCTCCTGCGCCTTTGTGCGCTCGCCGCGGCACCGCTGTCTGCCGTTGTGAACATGCTGAACAAACGAGAGGAATCTGGAGAGGACTGTACGTGGAGAGGCGGACAGTCGGGACCCACCAGGTCTATGGCCGTACGCAAGCAAGTGCCTCATCGAAAAAATAGTTCCTCCTAATGCTATGCTGACGTTGGGGCCCACGGGTTTGTCAACATAGTTACATTTTTAAGGTGCTTCAACGTAGGTACTATAGAGATCAATTCACAACGAAGCTGGGGAGCTGGCAGGTATCATTTATTATCACTGGGGCAGCAAGTATCAGCTGGGTTTTTGTGACACCCAAGTTTTTATTTGGATTTTTCAAAAGATTTTATTTGACTTGAGGGGAGTGATTTAAATTTTTCTTCAAGAGAACTCTCCCTCTCATATATTTTTCCTTATGGCAAAAGTTTTATTTGGATTCACCCAAGATCTGCCTTTGGTCTTGGAAGTCCTTGCTTTTCATTTGGACTCAAGACAAAATGTTTTTCATTTGGGAAAAAAATAACTTTTGAAAACCTTTTTTTGAATTTTGCACTATGGCTTTTGGAAAGTCCTTTGCCACTTTCTACAATTGCTTCTTGCCATGACCCTAGTGCAAATCCTCTCTCCTAACCCTTCCCTCACCTTTGGATCATGTTCTACACCAAATCTAGCAAGTTGAACCTCCCCATGTATCTATTTCCATTCAAATTCTTTTCAAATAAATTTCTGTGCTCTATTCTACCACTTGGAGATTTACAAAGGAACTCCTTTTTCTGTTTTGATTTTTGCCACCAAACCAACTCTCCTCCCTAGTCCTTTGTACCCTCAACCTAGAACCATGAAGATCCACTGGTCTTCAGTTCAAAATTTTCAAACTACACTTGCTGCAAGTTTGGACCAGATTTGCCAAATTTGGTGAAATTCATTCCTAACCTTCTCCAAAAATTCCAAGTAAAATCAGGCAGCCTCTGGGTGCATTGAGTGGTCATCTCACCAAGTTACAGCTCCAGAAAAAATTTATCTCAAAGCCAAAACCTTCTGTCTAACACCTGCAGTGCATGGTCATTGTCAAGTTCAGAGTTTCAGAGATTCAGTCAAGTGGCTGCTGTCATTTTCTTCAGAAGCGGATGTCGATCTCGCCAGTGCCACCGCGTCGCCTTGCTCCTCGTCCCCGCTCTCTTGTTCCTGCACCGCACGAACGCCTGGCGCCTTGCGGGCGTCGGCGACGAGCAGCAGAAGGTGCGCCGCCCCGTGACCGACGCCGGCGGCGGCTTTGCGGACGCCAGCAGGAGACACGGCGCCGACGACGCCACCCAGCGCCGCCCAAACCACCGGAGCTCGCCGCGTGGCCTTCCACTCCCCCGAATGCGCTGCCGCTCTCGTCATGAACCGCAGGGCGCGGAGCGCGCTCTCTGCCGCCGTTGAGCCCGTAGGGTCACCTCACCGTGGACCGACGCCATTACGCCAAGACCGACCCCGTTTAACTGCAAAACGAGTCCAGTAACCTCCACTGATGCTGCCCGGCCTTTCAAACCCCCTGTCGATCCACTGCTCCGCCGTAATCGCTCGCCGGAGATTCTCCGTTCACGGCCACCCCGTCGATCTGCCTATAAATAGAGGCCCCGAGCTTCAACTCGAGCACCCACCAGCACTGCACTCCCCCTTGAGCACGCCGAGCCACTGGAAGAACCCCGAGGAGGTCACCTTCCTCGACTCCGGCCGCCGCGACCCGCCACGGGATCCAGCCCGATTCGCCCCCGTGTGTGCTCCTCCGCCTCCATTCTCTTACCAGTAGCTTCACCATGCACCCCTCTTTCTGACCCGCACTTCAATTTGAAGCTTGCAGCCCTCCACCGGAGTTCCCCATCCTCACCCGAGCCGCCGTCCGCCGGAGATAGTGTCGCCGTCGACGTGGTGCTCCCCGTTGGACGAGTCCACCACCCACCGACGCGGAAGAAGACGCTGAAGCTCTTGGTACCCTCCGTTTCTCCTAACTCGCCGTGGTTCGACGCCGGTGTCCACCGCAGTCTTAGGGCGCCGGCGAGCTTTTCAAACCTGACATGTGGACCCCGCGTGTCAGCCTCTGTTCTTTTATTCGCGAACCGTTTTCTGTTGGCGCCTTCGAGCAAAATACGTCTTCTCCTTTGCGCTTGCGCATTCCCAGCCGAAGCGTTTTCTGTTTTCTCAGTTAAAACCCTGGAACTTTTCTGTTTCATTACAAATAAGTCCCTGGACAGAAACCTTTATAACTTTTTAATAAAAAAGTATTTTTGAGTGATTCTTTTTCTGACAATCTTCTAATTTTGTCTAGTTTTTTATGGGATTTATTTTAAAAATATTTGGAAAAGTTTCTGTGTATGTGTTGGTTTTCACGTTAGTACCCGTTTCGTGATTGCCGTAGGTTCCGGGAGAGGTGACGGAGCCGCGAACTTCGCCGAGCTAGACTCCGACTTCTCCGAACCAGGCAAGCATGTTTTGAACATTTGATATGGCAGGTGTTTTGCATGTTCACGTGAGAGTTTGTGCGTGGCATATGAGTGTCGGTAAAAACCTCGTTGCGTGTAAGGCAACGACCCGGTTGTCCCAAAGTTGCGATGACCTCTGCTGAGAGGTGGCCTAATCATGTGGTGACATGAAGGGCAGCAAGGTGGTACTGTTGTAGCATACCAGCCTTGCGTCATCCGACTTTCTTCGACGTTAACGTGGTTGGAGCCACGTTATCCATCTTTTCCCGCATGTTCCAAAGTTGCGATGATCTCTGATGAGAGATGGCTAAATCATGTGGTGACATGAAGGGCAGCAAGGTGGTACTGTCGTAGCATGCCAGCCTTGCGACATCCGACTTTCTCCGACGTTAACGTGGTTGGAGCCACGTTACCGTTCCTTCCCCTTTCTGTGCTACCACATGTCTCATTGCCAGGATGCGGTTTAGTAAGTTGGTAACCTCTTTCCGTGTACACACCAAACAGAGAGGCCGGGATGATGGTACCTTGGCCCAGGATTAAAGCCAGTCATCCGGTCAGGGGGCATGGGTGTTTCTGGTTGGGACCGAGAGGGGGGGCACCCCCTTATAGCGCGCGTATAGAAATCTGATCCCATGCTATGCGAGGTTGTAGCCTCCCCGTCTCAAGGTTTTTCTTGAAAGTTGCCGAGGGTGATCCCTGGCTTCGGATGGTTGAATTGGGTGTGTACTGGTTAGACGTGTTTCTTCCAAAACACCGTAGACGGAACTAGTCCCCGTGACTACTGAAATCCGTTGGCTGTGGTTAAGTACAAACTCTGCAGAGTCAATTCTTTCCAAATCATCGTATCCATGATCAAGTAATGAGAACATTATATCCATATCTATCCGTGTGAAAAACTTGTCCCCGGTGAACAAGCTCAAGTGGTAAATTCAGATTTATTGTTATTCCTGTGGATGGACTAACTTTATGTTGTGTCTCATGCTTGTGATAATTTATGTTCCCGAACTGTTGTATTAATGAGATGTGATATGAGCCCTTTATGTGACGTCGCGCAGACGTCCGACTGTGGCGTGTACTCGTTCCTCACTTTCAATATAAGCCCTTTATGTGATGTCGCTCGGACGTCCGACTGCGGCATACACTGTCTTTACTTTCTGTTATAAGCCCTTTATGTGGTGTCGCCCCGACGCCCGACTGTGGCATTATTATTCTGCATTTACCTCTCGAGGAGTCTTTCAGACACTCGTTTGGCACCCGCATTATTATTCTGCATTTACCTCTCGAGGAGTCTTTCAGACACTCGTTTGGCACCCGCATTATTATTCCGCATTTTCCGCTCGAGGAGTCTTTCAGACACTCGTTTGGCACCCGTATTATTATTCCGCATTTTCCGCTCGAGGAGTCTTTCAGACACTCGTTTGGCACCAGTATTACTATTCTGCAGTTTCCGCTCGAGGCGTCATTCAGACCCTCGCTTGGCACCCAGTATTTAATTCCGTTATGTCTGATCGCACTGGTTAACTTATTCATGTGCTTCATGTTTACATTCGTTATACCTTATGTCCGAACTGTCTTGCGAGTACTTTCATAGTACTCACCTGGCTTGTTGATTTGGCCAGATGTTGACGAAGGCGATCTCTTGGATGAAGAGTTTGATAGCGCGTCTGATGCCTAGAGGAGTCCCAGTCAGCCCTGCGCGATCCCGGATATTGGTCACTTGTATCGTTTACGCTTCCGCCACCCGCAATAAGTCTTCTCGAGCCTCACTCCAACGCTCGAAGAGCTGTAGTCTTCTGGAATCATATCACTCGCTTCACGGTGATATTTCCACCACCGTTATTATCGTGAGTTAGTAGTTGCCACCCTATCCGCCGTTTTGCTTTAACGGCGCGCATGTAATAAATTGTTGGGCAGTCTCTGCTCAATCCTTGTATTATATTTAGTACTCCTGGTATTTTTCTTCTGTGACGAAGATATTGTCTACCAGTGAGAAGGAATTCTTCCTCGCTGGTACGTAAAAGGGATTGGTCTCTCAATAATTATTTTATTGAAAAACCGGTCGTGACAAGCTTGGTGTCAGAGCCAGGCTGACTGTAGGAAGCCACTAGGTGCGATCGCTAATCGGTTATTAGCGTCTTTTGTGCTTTTTCAGCATTTTGCAATTGTAGCTATTTTCTGTTGGTCATCATAAATTTATGACATGACTAATCAGAATTTTTGCCTACTTTTGTAGATGGCTGGCAGCAGCTGTGAGAATCGAGTGTTCACCAACGTGCCCGAGGGGTTTGTCAAGCTCCTCGTCTCCATCACCAAGCTCGCGATCGGGCCAGCAGCTCGCCCGGAGTTCACGCTCTACCAGCACAAGCTCAGTGACGACGTGTCTATGCACCAAGCCGTGGTGCAGTTCAGGGGAGGACGTTCTGCTGCTCGTCACTTCCGTTTTACGGGAAGGGCCATGCCTACAGAGAGGCATGCCATGCAGATGGCTGCCCGCGAGGCGATAGCTCGCCTTCGGGACATCCTTCCTACGATGAAGACTCGTCGCTACCGCTACCTCCCGTGCCATGTGCCTTACACCAGCCACTATGCGTTCGCCTGCCATCAGGGAGAACGAGATGAAGCCATCGAGATGGTTGTGGAGTATCTCAAGGCTCTAGAGGAGTCTTTCGACAACCTCGTAGATGATCTTGTGGCTGCCAGCATGGACTTAGTCCGGGGCGGTCCTGCCAGCAGGAAGGAGCTTCTCCACACGGCGCCGCCTCTGACATTCGTCTCGTCTTTAGCCTTGTATGCACCGGCCGTTTTGGCCACTGCTCGCCGTCTGCCTACCACTGAGGAGTTCGACCGAGTCATCGCTCCTACTCCAGTCAGAGCCGCACCGCCTGCCGCACGCGCTCTACCACCAGTCGCCCCCGCACCATCACCGCAGCGCAGCATCCCGCGCCAGGAGCCAGCTAGAGAGGAGGAGGTTGATTCTCCTAGACCGCTGAGCCTTGCCATCGGCAAGGGGAAGGAGATCTTCACCATCTCCGACTGAGAGCACCGAGTAGCCGCGTGTTATGCCTGCTTGTATGGTGTGTTGTTTTATCTGTACGCTAGTTTGTATTGGTGTGTTTGCTGCCTTCTGAGTAGTACGCTAGTTTTTAATAACATGTCAGGATATGTACGCGCATCCTGAGTGCTGTATCTTGTGTTTGCTTTTCGCATGTAAGATTTATGTTAAGCACTTCTTCTCCATTTAAAATCATTTGTGTCTCTTTGAAAACCTTGAAGCCTTTTATTTTTGCCTTTGCGAGAGTTTTGTGCTACACAATTTTTTCTCATGGGTTTTGCAAATAATACCCCCAGACTGGAAAAATGTCTCGCCCGTGGACTCGCTCCATGCCCAATCAGCCAGAAGAGGTTTACGGGACACAGACCAGCAACAATTTCACTCAGGGTCAGTCCAGCCAACAAGACAGCGAAGCGGCACTGTCACAAGTATGCCGTCTCTTCGAGCAAAGCCAGCAACAGCACCAAGAGATGATGAACCATGTCATCAACATGGGAAACCACCGTGAACCCTATCAACCCCATTCCAAGTTATCTGAGTTACAGAAGACTCGCCCCTCAACTTTTGCTCACACCGACAGACCGCTGGAAGCCGATGATTGGCTTCGTGAGATTGAAAGGAAACTGATTATTGCTCAGTGCTCAGATCATGAGAAGGTGCTTTATGCACCACACTACCTTACTGGAGCAGCCGCAGCATGGTGGGAAAACTTCCTACACATGCATCCTAGGGAACACAACATCACCTGGGAAGAGTTCAAGGAAGGCTTCCGTCGGGCACACATCCCCAGGAGCATCCTAAAGATCAAGAAGATAGAGTTTGATGATCTGAAGCAAAGAGGCATGTCAGTGACCGAGTACAATGGTCAGTTCACCCAACTGTCTCGTTATGCCTACGACGAGCACATGACAGAAAGCAAGAAGATGGAAAAATTTCTGGACGGCCTGGCACCAGCACTGAGATGCCAACTGATTGTGCACACCTTTCCGGATTTTAAGACGCTGGTGGATAAGGCCATCACCCTGGAGAATGAGCGCCGTAGTCTGGAAGATATCCGCAAGCGAAAGAGGGACAAGACGACTCTTGCCCGCAGCAACCGAGGCAAGACTGAGGTCCCGAGGACAGACACAAGGAGATCCACGACTACTGAGCCAAGACCCGTCGGACAGTTTCATGCCAGGGATAAGGAGTTCACATACCGTCCAGGGGTCACCTGCTATGCTTGTGGTCAACAAGGGCATTATGCTAAACAGTGTCCGAAGCCGAGAGACTCGACACCCAAGCCGAACAATGGTGGGAACAATCCAGCCCCCAAGCGCAACAACTTCAACCCCAGCAACAACCACAGGAAGGGTCACCTGAACCATGTGACCAGGGAAGAAGCGCAGAGTGCCCCAGACATCGTGCTCGGTACGTTCCTTGTCAACACAGTACCTGCCACGGTTTTGTTTGATTCTGGAGCTTCCCATTCGTTTGTTTCGAAGTGCTTTGTTTCGCAACACGGTTTTCCGATATTTCCCTTGGAAAAATCTATGATCATCAAGTCCCCCGGAAATAAGCAAATCGCTCAAGGTTACTACCAAGGAGTGGTCATTGAGTTCGAAGGACTACAATTCCACGCGAATCTCATCGTGTTGGAAAGTAAAGGACTGGATGTCATTTTAGGGATGGACTGGTTGACCACCAACAAAGGATTCATCGACTGTTTCAATCGGACAGTGATTCTCACTCACCATCACGGCAAGACTATAAGAGTTTCCGCTCAAGAAAGGCCACGATCTCAGAAACCAAAACTGAACAAAATGGACATGGCAGAACTGAGAAAAGTTCCAGTGGAATGCGAGTTTCCTGATGTGTTCCCGGAAGAACTACCAGGCATGCCACCAGACCGAGAGATCGAATTCATCATTGAACTAGCACCTGGCATCGCTCCCATCTATAAGAAGCCTTATAGAATGGCACCCTCAGAATTGGTGGAGTTGAAGAAGCAGATAAAAGAATTATTGGACAAAGGATTTATTCGAGCCAGCTCCTCACCATGGGGTTCGCCTGTGTTGTTCGCTAAGAAGAAGGATGGGACACTGAGGCTGTGCATAGACTACCGAGCCCTCAATATGGTCACCATCAAAAACAAATATCCGATGCCACGAATAAATGATTTGTTTGACCAGCTCGCATAGGCCAAGGTATTCTCAAAAATTGATTTGAGATCGGGATATCACCAATTGAAGGTACGGACGGAAGATATTCCCAAGACAGCTTTCACTTCCAGATATGGGTTATACGAGTTTACAGTGATGCCTTTTGGACTAACGAACGCCCCCGCATATTTCGTCCACCTCATGAACAAAGTGTTCATGAAGTTCATGGACAAATTTGTGGTGGTATTCATTGACGATATTCTGGTTTACTCGAGGACACCAGAAGAGCATGCTGAGCACCTCAGAATTGTTTTGGGAGAATTGAGGAAACATCAGTTATACGCCAAATTTAGCAAGTGCGAATTTTGGCTAAGACAAGTTGGTTTCTTGGGCCATATATTGAACCAGGAAGGCGTGGCCGTAGACCCAGAAAAAGTCAAGGCCATACTGGACTAGAAGCCACCCGCGAATGTTACAGATGTGCGGAGTTTCCTAGGAATGGCCGGATATTACAGAAGATTTATTGAAGGGTTCTCCACTGTGGCAAAACCTATAACACAGTTACTCAAGAAGGACAAGAAATTTGTGTGGACGGAAGCATGCGAGCAGAGCTTCCAAGAACTCAAGAAGAAACTGACAACCGCACCGGTCTTAACCGTACCGGACATACACAAGAGCTTTGAAGTGTATTGTGACGCGTCCCGAAAAGGTCTCGGATGTGTGCTAATGCAGGATGGCAAGGTTGTCGCATATGCCTCCAGGCAGCTGCGAAAACATGAGGAAAATTACCCAACACATGACCTGGAGCTAGCAGCAGTTATTCATGCACTCAAGGAGTGGAGGCACTTTCTGTTGGGAAATCGCTGTGAAATATATACGGACCATAAGAGCCTCAAATATATTTTCACACAGCCAGAGCTGAATTTACGCCAACGACGCTGGTTGGAACTGGTCAAGGACTATGACGTCGGTATTCACTACCACCCAGGGAAAGCAAATGTGGTGGCCGATGCCCTTAGTCGAAACCCCAGCCCGGACAGTGACGGTCAACAAAATTTGAGGCCTGAGTTTCAGCGAGAGTTCACTCGGCTCAACCTGATGTTAGTCTCTGAGGGCACCGTGTCGAACCTGGAGATACAACCCACCCTAGTGGAACAAATCAAGAAGGCTCAACAAGGACATCCCAGTATCGAAGGCATAAAGAAGAAAATGAACCTTAGTAAGACTTCAGAATTCCTCACGGACAGTGAAGGGACATTATGGTACCGGGACAGGCTTTGCGTACCCAACATTGAGGAACTCAAGCAACAGATCTTGACGGAAAGCCACACCGCTCCATACTCGATCCATCCTGGAGGAACCAAAATGTACAAGGACATCCAGGAAAGATTTTGGTGGCACGGTATGAAAAGAGATATAGCCACATTCATCGCTTGTTGCGATTCATGTCAGCGCATCAAGGCCGAGCACCAAAAGCCAGCAGGGCTACTCCAGCCTAACAGGATACCGGAGTGGAAATGGGACGAAATCGGAATGGACTTCATTGTCGGATTACCCCGATCACAACGCGGAAATGACGCCATATGGGTCATCACAGACCGACTAACCAAGGTTGCTCATTTCATTCCCGTGAAGACTACCTACTCCACACAAAGACTGGCAAAACTTTATCTCTCCCGTATAGTTTGCTTGCACGGAGTCCCAAAGACTATAATATCAGACCGAGGCACCCAATTCGTCTCCAAATTTCGGGATCACCTACAACAAGCTCTGGGCACGCAACTGGCTTTCAGTACAGCATAGCACCCTCAGACCGATGGACAAACAGAACGTGTAAACCAGATCCTAGAGGATATGCTAAGGGTCTGTGTGCTCACCTATGGATCCAGTTGGGAAGAGAGTTTGCTGTATGCCGAATTTGCTGACAACAACAGTTACCAAGCCAGCTTGCAAATGGCACCCTTTGAAGCGTTGTACGGACGAAGATGTCGTACCCCTCTGAATTGGTCAGAAACAGGTGACAGCCGTATCTTCGGCCCAGACATGCTTAAAGAGGCCGAGGAGAAAGTTAAACAAATCAGGGACAGACTCAAGACAGCACAGAGCCGACAAAAGAGCTACTATGATCAGAAGCATCGAGAGGTCAGCTTTGAACCCGGTGATTCCGTATACCTCCGAGTATCTCCTATGAGGGGTCTGCAACGGTTCAAAATAAAGGGGAAGCTAGCCCCAAGATTTATTGGACCATTTTGTGTAAAGGCACGAAGAGGCACGGTAGCCTACCAGCTAGACCTACCCAAGGAGCTGTCAAACGTCCATGACGTGTTCCACGTCTCACAGTTAAGAAAATGTGTGAGCAACCCAGAAAAACATGTACCTCATGAGGACATTGATATGCAACCAGATCTCACCTACAGAGAAAGGCCAGTAAAGATTTTAGAAGAGTCTGAACGGAGGACCCGTCAGAAAACGACCAAGTTTTTCAGGGTTCAGTGGAGCAACCACACTGAGGATGAAGCTACATGGGAAAGGGAGGATTTCCTTCGAGCAGAGTATCCATATCTATTTGAGGATCAGCAGAAATCTCGAGGACGAGATTTTTCCTAAGGGGGTAGGTGTTGTGACACCCAAGTTTTTATTTGGATTTTTCAAAAGATTTTATTTGACTTGAGGGGAGTGATTTAAATTTTTCTTCAAGAGAACTCTCCCTCTCATATATTTTTCCTTATGGCAAAAGTTTTATTTGGATTCACCCAAGATCTGCCTTTGGTCTTGGAAGTCCTTGCTTTTCATTTGGACTCAAGACAAAATGTTTTTCATTTGGGAAAAAAATAACTTTTGAAAACCTTATTTTGAATTTTGCACTATGGCTTTTGGAAAGTCCTTTGCCACTTTCTACAATTGCTTCTTGCCATGACCCTAGTGCAAATCCTCTCTCCTAACCCTTCCCTCACCTTTGGATCATGTTCTACACCAAATCCAGCAAGTTGAACCTCCCCATGTATCTATTTCCATTCAAATTCTTTTCAAATAAATTTCTGTGCTCTATTCTACCACTTGGAGATTTACAAAGGAACTCCTTTTTCTGTTTTGATTTTTGCCACCAAACCAACTCTCCTCCCTAGTCCTTTGTGCCCTCAACCTAGAACCATGAAGATCCACTGGTCTTCAGTTCAAAATTTTCAAACTACACTTGCTGCAAGTTTGGACCAGATTTGCCAAATTTGGTGAAATTCATTCCTAACCTTCTCCAAAAATTCCAAGTAAAATCAGGCAGCCTCTGGGTGCATTGAGTGGTCATCTCACCAAGTTACAGCTCCAGAAAAAACTTATCTCAAAGCCAAAACCTTCTATCGAACACCTGCAGTGCATGGTCATTGTCAAGTTCAGAGTTTCAGAGATTCAGTCAAGTGGCTGCTGTCATTTTCTTCAGAAGCGGATGTCGATCTCGCCAGTGCCACCGCGTCGCCTTGCTCCTCGTCCCCACTCTCTTGTTCCTGCACTGCACGAACGCCTGGCGCCTTGCGGGCGTCGGCGACGAGCAGCAGAAGGTGCGCCGCCCCGTGACCGACGCCGGCGGCGGCTTTGCGGACGCCAGCAGGAGACACGGCGCCGACGACGCCACCCAGCGCCGCCCAAACCACCGGAGCTCGCCGCGTGGCCTCCACTCCCCCGAATGCGCTGCCGCTCTCGTCGTGAACCGCAGGGCGTGGAGCGCGCTCTCTGCCGCCGTTGAGCCCGTAGGGTCACCTCACCGTGGACCGACGCCATTACGCCAAGACCGAACCCCGTTTAACTGCAAAACGAGTCCAGTAACCTCCACTGATGCTGCCCGGCCGCTCAAACCCCCTGCCGATCCACTGCTCCGCCGTAATCGCTTGCCGGAGATTCTCCGTTCACGGCCACCCCGTCGATCTGCCTATAAATAGAGGCCCCGAGCTTCAACTCGAGCACCCACCAGCACTGCACTCCCCCTTGAGCACGCCGAGCCACTGGAAGAACCCCGAGGAGGTCACCTTCCTCGACTCCGGCCGCCGCGACCCGCCACGGGATCCAGCCCGATTCGCCCCCGTGTGGGCTCCTCCGCCTCCATTCTCTTACCAGTAGCTTCACCATGCACCCCTCTTTCTGACCCGCACTTCAATTTGAAGCTTGCAGCCCTCCACCGGAGTTCCCCATCCTCACCCGAGCCGCCGTCCGCCGGAGATAGTGTCGCCGTCGACGTGATGCTCCCTGTTGGACGAGTCCACCACCCACCGACGCGGAAGAAGACGCTGAAGCTCTTGGTACCCTCCGTTTCTCCTAACTCGCCGTGGTTCGACACCGACGTCCACCGCAGTCTTCGGGCGCGGGCGAGCTTTTCAAACCTGACATGTGGACCCCGCGTGTCAGCCTCTGTTCTTTTATTCGCGAACCGTTTTCTGTTGGCGCCTTTGAGCAAAATACGTCTTCTCCTTTGCGCTTGCGCATTCCCAGCCGAAGCGTTTTCTGTTTTCTCAGTTAAAACCCTGGAACTTTTCTGTTTCATTACAGATAAGTCCCTGGACAGAAACCTTTATAAATTTTTAATAAAAAAGTATTTTTGAGTGATTCTTTTTCTGACAATCTTCAAATTTTGTCTAGTTTTTTATGGGATTTATTTGAAAAATATTTGGAAAAGTTTCTGTGTATGTGTTGGTTTTCACGTTAGTACCCGTTTCGTGATTGCCGTAGGTTCCGGGAGAGGTGACGAAGCCGCGAACTTCGCCGAGCTAGACTCCGACTTCTCCGAACCAGGCAAGCATGTTTTGAACATTTGATATGGCAGGTGTTTTGCATGTTCACGTGAGAGTTTGTGCGTGGCATATGAGTGTCGGTAAAAACCTCGTTGCGTGTAAGGCAACGACCCGGTTGTCCCAAAGTTGCGATGACCTCTGTTGAGAGGTGGCCTAATCATGTGGTGACATGAAGGGCAGCAAGGTGGTACTATTGTAGCATACCAGCCTTGCGTCATCCGACTTTCTTCGACGTTAACATGGTTGGAGCCACGTTATCGATCTTTTCCCGCATGTTCCAAAGTTGCGATGATCCCTGATGAGAGATGGCTAAATCATGTGGTGACATGAAGGGCAGCAAGGTGGTACTGTCGTAGCATGCCAGCCTTGCGACATCCGACTTTCTCCGACGTTAACGTGGTTGGAGCTACGTTACCGTTCCTTCCCCTTTCCGTGCTACCACATGTCTCATTGCCAGGATGCGGTTTAGTAAGTTGGTAACCTCTTTCCGTGTACACACCAAACGGAGAGGCCGGGATGATGGTACCTTGGCCCAGGATTAAAGCCAGTCATCCGGTCAGGGGGCATGGGTGTTTCCGGTTGGGACCGAGAGGGGGGGCACCCCCTTATAGCGCGCGTATAGAAATTTGATCCCATGCTACGCGAGGTTGTAGCCTCCCCGTCTCAAGGTTTTTCTTGAAAGTTGCCGAGGGTGATCCCTGGCTTCGGATGGTTGAATTGGGTGTGTACTGGTTAGACGTGTTTCTTCCAAAACACCGTAGACGGAACTAGTCCCCGTGACTACTGAAATCCGTTGGCTGTGGTTAAGTACAAACTCTGCAGAGTCAATTCTTTCCAAATCATCGTATCCATGATCAAGTAATGAGAACATTATATCCATATCTATCCGTGTGAAAAACTTGTCCCCGGTGAACAAGCTCAAGTGGTAAAATTCAGATTTATTGTTATTCCTGTGGATGGACTAACTTTATTTTGTGTCTCATGCTTGTGATAATTTATGTTCCCGAACTGTTGTATTAATGAGATGTGATATGAGCCCTTTATGTGACGTCGCGCAGACGTCCAACTGTGGCGTGTACTTGTTCCTCACTTTCAATATAAGCCCTTTATGTGATGTCGCTCAGACGTCTGACTGCGGCATACACTGTCTTTACTTTCTGTTATAAGCCCTTTATGTGGTGTCGCCCCGACGCCCAACTGTGGCATTATTATTCTGCATTTACCTCTCGAGGAGTCTTTCAGACACTCGTTTGGCACCCGCATTATTATTCTGCATTTACCTCTCGAGGAGTCTTTCAGACACTCGTTTGGCACCCGCATTATTATTCCGCATTTTCCGCTCGAGGAGTCTTTCAGACACTCGTTTGGCACCCGTATTATTATTCCGCATTTTCCGCTCGAGGAGTCTTTCAGACACTCGTTTGGCACCAGTATTACTATTCTGCAGTTTCCGCTCGAGGCGTCATTCAGACCCTCGCTTGGCACCCAGTATTTATTACCGTTATGTCTGATCGCACTGGTTAACTTATTCATGTGCTTCATGTTTACATTCGTTATACCTTATGTCCGAACTGTCTTGCGAGTACTTTCATAGTACTCACTCGGCTTGTTGATTTGGCCAGATGTTGACGAAGGCGATCTCTTGGATGAAGAGTTTGATAGCGCGTCTGATGCCTAGAGGAGTCCCAGTCAGCCCTGCGCGATCCCGGATATTGGTCACTTGTATCGTTTACGCTTCCGCCACCCGCAATAAGTCTTCTCGAGCCTCACTCCGACGCTCGAAGAGCTGTAGTCTTCTGGAATCATATCACTCGCTTCGCGGTGATATTTCCACCACCGTTATTATCGTGAGTTAGTAGTTGCCACCCTATCCGCCGTTTTTCTTTAACGGCGCGCATGTAATAAATTGTTGGGCAGTCTCTGCTCAATCCTTGTATTATATTTAGTACTCCTGGTATTTTTCTTCTGTGACCAAGATATTGTCTACCAGTGAGAAGGAATTCTTCCTCGCTGGTCCGTAAAAGGGATTGGTCTCTCAATAATTATTTTATTGAAAAACCGGTCGTGACAGTTTTGGGCTGCGCCGTCTAGGCTTTCTTTTTTAACATGCGCAGCCCATGACATGCCGGTTTGTATTTTTTTGAGGGCCGTCATGTATCGACCGGCCTATGCACCTCCCATCCGAGGTTTTATTTTTCCTGAAACATTGCCAGCCCAATTTATGTATTTTTTTGAAGAAAACGCAGAAGTCTGTTCTATTTTTCTATATAAGAATAGGAACGCCTGGTCCAACTTATGTTTCCATTCTAACTATATTATATATATTTAAATTATTTTATATGTTATTATATATTATTGTTATTGTCATAATATATTTAACAGATACTTACATATGTAAGAAAACGATATCCCACATCTTATTAACTTATAAAAATAATTTCTTAACAATAAAATCCTGGATTTTCTTGGCAACGAAAATCCTGGTGATTGTGTACAAAAGCTTGGTAAGATTTAAGGACCAATGTAATAATAAATCACTTATTATTTAAATATATTTATAACAAAATGCTCAGCCCCTATTTATTTTTTGATAACATTGCTGCGCCCAACCCAACATTATAATTACAATCAGCCCATCAAAATCGTGTATTTCGAGAAAGTGCAAATGGCCTGTAATTTTTAGGAAAAAAAATAAATCGGCCGCATGGACGCTACATTATGTGTTCACCCAGCCTAGCAAATGGACTGTAATTGTAAAAAAAAGATCAAATTGACTGTAAATTCTGAAAAATGGGTTGAATACGTGCCACATTTTTGGAGGCTGAAATGTGGGCCAATAGGTCGAAGCCAACGCAAGTCGTTGTTAGCTTAGTCAACAAATGATTCTGACATCGTTAGCCGTTGGATTTACATCCAACGACCGACATCCATCTTCAACCTCTCGTCTTCTTCCTCCAGCGCAGCCGGGACCACCTGCTCCCGCCTCCTGCTGCTAGCAGCTCTGCTTAGCATGCTTCGCTGTGAAGCGCTACCCCACCGTTGGCGAGGCCATCCCTCCACCCCTCCACACCTCCTGTTCTTCTCCACCGACTATCGAACCACACCGCACCAGAACCAGTTAACCCTCGTACACCTCTCCGTCCGCGACTCTACTCCCGCGTCTTCCCATCTCCGACTCGTTGCTGTCCGGGGCCTCGCCGTCGTCCACCACCTTGGATGCGCTCGGCGCGGAGTGGTCAACATGGTCAACGAACGACATCCATCGGAAGTAGACTGTGCGTGGAGAGGCTGACAGCTGGGTCCACGGCCCCATGCAAGGAAATGCCTCCTTATTACGCGCAAAATAAGGATTCCTCCACCTGACAGCTGGGACCCACCGGAAGGGCCTCTGTATTTCGCGAAAAAACGTTCCCCCCGCTGGCAGGTCGGACCCACTAGCTATATCTTCGCACGCAAGGAAGTGCCTCCTTATTATACACACAAAAATGAATACCCCCTGCTAGCTGGGACTCACCATAGTGGGAGGCTGACTTGTGGGCCTACTAAGTTGATGGGGATGGAGGGCTTTGTCAACTTAGTCAATATGAAGGATTCTAGCTCCAGTGACCGTACGATGTCCATCCAACGGCCGTAGTGCTTCTTCAACCTCTAGTCTTCTTGCTCCAGCTGCCCAAACCAGCGCCGGTCGTGCCGCGTGCTCCTGCCTCCCGTGGCCGGCTGTGATGCCGCGGAGGCCTCACCGCCCCCTACTACTCCCACCGCTAGCCAGGCCATCCCTCTACTTACCCACACCCCCTGTTATTCTGCGGCGACGGCAGCCTCACACCGCAGCTGAACCAGTGAACCCTCATACTCCTCTCCGCGTGGGCAACCACCGCCACGTCTTCCCCGGCTCCGCGTCGCCCCCTTCCTAGGCCTCGCCGTCGTCCACCGCCCTGGTGCTCTCGGTGCGGCGTGGTCACCGTGGTCAAGGAACGACTTCCGTCGGAAGAGTACTGTACGTGGAGAGGCTGACAGCTGGGTCCACGGCCGCAGCAAGGAAGTGACTCCTTATTACGCGGAAAATAATGATTCCTCCACCTGACAGCAGGGACCCACCAGACGGGCCACTGTATTTCATGGAAAAAGTTCCCCCCTAACTGCTGGGACCCACCAGCTACATCTTCACATGCAAGGAAGTGCCTTACAGTCGGGCCCACCTGGTCGAAGCGTACATAGCGTTGTCATTCTGTAGGCTGCAGCGATGGACCATGGCTGTGTAAGGAAGGGCGCGTGTCGTAGTAGAGGTGCACACGTAGCATGTACACGTACGTACAGCGGCCAGGGTGCAGGAAAGTAAATACGGCCACGTACGTACATACGGGCGGGGTCTCGAACGCCTACTTGCGCATACGTACGGCCATGTCTCGTGTACATGGCTGGGTCGGAACAGAGAAACTGCGTCATCGTCGTGTTCATGGGGAGGCAACGGAATGCATCGTGTTCATCGGGAGGCAACGGAATGCGTGCTGTTCATCGGGAGCCAACCGGCTTGGATGGAACAGCCGATGGAAACGAGACCTGGCGTACCGCAGAACGGAGGAAACGGCCTTGTCTTCGACCGGCCACGGTCGAAACGGGATCCTGTTCATCGGGAGGGGTCTGGCGTACCGCAAAACGGAGGGAACTGACTTCTCTTGGGCCTCCTACAGTCGAAACGGGGTCCTGTTGATCGGGAGTGGTGTGGTGTACCGCAAAACGGAGGAAATAGACTTGTGTTGAAGCACTACGGTCGAAACGGGGGTCCTGTTCATCGGGAGGGGTGTGGCGTACCGAAAAACGGGACTGCACGATATACTGTTCATCTCCACCGTCGACCTCCTCCTTCCTCCACGGGCTACTGTTCATCCACCGTCGACCTCCTCCAGCCTCCACCTACGGCTGTTCATCCACGGGCTCCTGTTCATCCAGCCTCGACCGCGCGCTCCTCCATCAGCTACTGTTCAACCAGTCCTCTCCACAGGGTCCTGTTCAACCACCCCTCCACGGGCTACTGTTCATCCAACCCTCCACTGGCTACTGTTCAACCAGCCCTCCACGGGGTCCTGTTCATCCAGCCCTCCACGGGGTCCTATTCATCCAGCCCTCCACGGGGTCCTGTTCATCCACCGGCTCGATCGATCGGGGTCCTGTTCATCCAGCGGCAACGGCCTCTACTACCACGGGTTCCTGCTCATCCAGCCCCCCACCGGGAACTGTTCATCCAAACCACCAACAATGCTCACTGTTCATCAAGAGGCAGCAGGTTCTATCGGCTTCAGTTAGCAGTAGTAGCGAAGGAATCACTCGGTCGGGTACAGTTAACAGCCATCGATCAATCGCTCGGGTTCAGTAATGCGTAGCCTACAGTGCAATCGCACGGGTTCAGTAGGCGAACGCCTCGCTCGGGTTCAGTTAGTGCCCAACACCTCGCACCCACGCGCGTACGTGTACGAGAGAAACGCACATCGCTCGGCCCTCGACCACCCGCCGTAACCGGGAACTCCCCGATATTTTCCTCGCCCTCGCTTCTACCACGGTTTTCTCCATCAAGGATGGCCAAAGAATGTCATGCAGCTGCGTCTCCGGCCCGCCCAGGACGAAAAGCCCATTTTCTATCATGATTTTTTTGTCATAGTAGTAGTAGCCCACCACATCTATGATGATACCGGGTTTTGTCACAATTATTGTCATAGAAGTGCCATAAGCATGATAGAAAAAAATTCGTTCGGCCCAAAATGTCACGGATGTGTCTTTTTTTGTAGTGACTCCAAGTCATGGCTCAAAGCAACTCAACGACATGTGAATACATCAAAATGCTTAAACGAAAAATGGTAACCCCATTTTTGAGCTTAAACGATGATTATGACCTACGATCAAGTGTTATCACTTGACTCCTCAGTCAATATACTCTAGCATAGGTGACTGATACGTCTCCAACGTATCTACTTTCCTAACGCTTTTCCTCTTGTTTTGGACTCTAATTTGCGAATGAAACTAACCCCGGACTGACACTGTTTTCAGCAGAACTACCATGGTGTTGTTTTTGTGTAGAAATAAAAGTTCTCGGAATGGAACGAAACTTTCCGATGAATTTTTACCCAATAAAAGAGAATTTCTAGAGCCAAGAGCCACCTGAGGGGGGCACCTGGGTGGGCACAACCCACCAGGGTGCGCCTGCCCCCCTAGGCGTGCCCAGGTGGGTTGTCCCCACCTGGTGGCCCCACAGACCCTGAAACCTATGCTATAAAATCACATTTTTCGAGAAAAAAATGAGGGAGAAAGAATTATTGTGTTCCACGAGATGGAGCCGCCGCCACCTCCTCTTCTTCATCGGGAGGCCAAATCTAGAGTCCGTTTGGGGCTCCGAAGAGGGGATCTTCGTTCTTCGTCATCACCAACCCTTCTCCATCGCCAATTCCATGATGCTCCCCACCGGGAGTGAGTAATTCCTTCATAGGCTCGCTGGTCGGTGAGGAGTTGGATGAGATTCATCATATAATCGAGTTAGTTTTGTTAGGGCCTGATCCCTAGTATCCACTATGTTCTGAGATTGATGTTGCTATGACTTTGCTATGCTTAATGCTTGTCACTTTGGGCCCGGGTGCCATGATTTCAGATCTGAATCGTTTATGGTATCACCATTATATCCATGTTCTAGATACGATCTTGCAAGTTATAGTCACCTACTACGTGTTATGATCCGGCAACCCCGGAGTGACAATAGTCGGGACCACTCCCGGCGATGACCGTAGTTTGAGGAGTTCATGTATTCACCGTGTGTTAATGCTTTGTTCCGGTTCTCTACTAAAAGGAGGCCTTAATATCCCTTAGTATCTAATAGGACTCCGTTGCTACCTCTTGAGCACTGCGTTGGTTTTCCCTTGAAGAGCAAAGGGTGATGCAGTAAAGTAGCGTAAGTATTTCCCTCAGTTTTTGAGAACCAAGGTATCAATCCAGTAGGAGACCACGCAAGAGTCCCTCGCACCTACACAAACAAACAAGAACCTCACAGCTAACGCGATAAAGGGGTTGTCAATCCCTCAACGGTCACTTACGAGAGTGAGATCTGATAGATATGATAAGATAATATTTTTGGTATTTTTATGATAAAGATGCAAAGTACAATAAAAGGCAATAAAAATAGCTAAGTGTTGGAAGATTAATATGATGGATAATAGACCCGGGGGCCATAGGTTTCACTAGTGGCTTCTCTCGAGAGCATAAGTATTACGGTGGGTGAACAAATTACTGTTGAGCAATTGATAGAATTGAGCATAGTTATGAGAATATCTAGGTATGATCATGTATGTAGGCATCACGTCCGAGACAAGTAGACCGACTCCTGCCTGCATCTACTACTATTAATCCACACATCGACCGCTATCCAACATGCATCTAGAGTATTAAGTTCAAAAGAACAGAGGAACGCTTTAAGCAAGATGACATGATGTAGAGGGATAAACTCATGCAATATGATATAAACCCCATCTTGTTATCCTCGATGGCAACAATACAACACGTGCCTTGCTGCCCCTACTGTCACCGGGAAAGGACACCGCAAGATTGAACCCAAAGCTAAGCACTTCTCCCATTGCAAGAAAGATCAATCTAGTAGGCCAAACCAAACTGATAATTCTAAGAGACTTGCAAAGATAACCAATCATACATAAAAGAATTCAGAGGAGATTCAAATATTGTTCAAAGATAAACTTGATCATAAACCCACAATTCATCGGTCTCAACAAACACACCGCAAAAGAAGATTACATCGAATAGATCTCCACGAGAATCGTGGAGAACTTTGTATTGAGATCCAAAAAGAGAGAAGAAGCCATCTAGCTAATAACTATGGACCCGAAGGTCTGAGGTAAACTACTCACACATCATCGGAGAGGCTATGGTGTTGATGTAGAAGCCCTCCGTGATCAATGCCCCCTCCGGCAGGACGCCAGAAAAGGCCCCAAGATGGGATCTCACGGGTACAGAAGGTTGCGGCGGTGGAATTAGGTTTTCGTGGATGCTTCTATTGGTTTGGGGGTACGTAGGTATATATAGGAGGAAGAAGTACGTTGGTGGAGCAACATGGGCCCCACGAGGGTGGAGGGCGGGCCTGGGGGGGGGGGGGTAGGCGTGCCCCCTACGTCGTGCCCTCCTGGTTGATGTCTTGACATAGGGTCCAAGTCCTCTGGAGCACGTTCTTTCCGAAAATCACGTTCTCGAAGGTTTCATTTCGTTTGGACTCCGTTTGATATTGTTTTTCTACGAAACACTCAAATAGGCAAAAACAGCAATTCTGGGCTGGGCCTCCGGTTAATAGGTTAGTCCCAAAAATAATATAAAAGTGTATAACAAAGCCCATTAATCATCCAAAACATAATATAATATAGCATGAAGCAATCAAAAATTATAGATACGTTGGAGACGTTTCATCCGCTGCCATGAGAGGGTAGGACAAAAGATGTCATGCAAGTTCTTTCCATAAGCACGTATGACTATTTACGGAATACATGCCTACATTATATTTGTGAACTGGAGCTAGTGCCGTATCGCCCTAGGTTATGACTATCACATGATGAATATCATCCAACAAATCACCGATCCAATGCATACGAATTTCTCTTATATTGTTTTGGCTATGTTACTACTACTACTGTTGCTGTTGCACTTGCTACCGAATCACTGCTATCACCGTTACCATTACTATTGTTGTTGTCACTATTATCAAAACTATCATACTACTTGGCATAATTTTCCATGTAATTCTCTGAATTGTGGTATGAATGTTCAGATCTGAAAGATTCAAGACAAAAGTTTAATATTGACATAAAAATAATAATACTTCAAGCATACTAACTAAGCAATCATGTCTTCTCAAAATAACATGGCCAAAGAAAGTTATCCCTACAAAATCATATAGTCTGGCTATGCTCTATCTTCACCACACAAAGTATTTAAATCATGCACAACCCCGATGACAAGCCAAGCAATTGTTTCATACTTTTGGTGTTCTCAAACTTTTTCAATCTTCACGCAATACATGAGCGTGAGCCATGGACATAGCACTATATGTGGAATAGAATGGTGGTTGTGGAGAAGACAAAAAGAGGGAGAAGATAGTCTCACATCAACTAGGCGTATCAACGGGCTATGGTGATGCCCATTAATAGATATCAATGTGAGTGAGTAGGGATTGCCATGCAACGGATGCACTAGAGATATAAGTATATGAAAGCTCAACAAAAGAAACTAAGTGGGTGTGCATCCAACTCGCTTGCTCACGAAGACCTAGGGCATTTTGAGGAAGCCCATCATTGGAATATACAAGCCAAGTTCTATAATGAAAATTTCCCACTAGTATATGAAAGTGATATCATAGGAGACTCTCTATCATGAAGATCATGGTGCTACTTTGAAGCACAAGTGTGGTAAAAGGATAGTAGCATTGCCCCTTCTCTCTTTTTCTCTCATTTTTTTATTTGGGCCTTTTCTCTTTTTTTATGGCCTATTTTTTTTAGTCCGGAGTCTCATCCCGACTTATGGGGGAATCATAGTCTCCATCATCCTTTCCTCACTTGGGACAATGCTCTAAAAATGATGATCATCACACTTTTATTTACTTACAACTCAACAATTACAACTCAATACTTAGAACAAATATGTGAATGCCTCCGGCGGTGTACCGGGATATGCAATGAATCAAGAGTGACATGTATGAAAGAATTATGTATGGTGGCTTTGCCACAAATACGATGTCAACTACATGATCATGCGAGGCAATATGACAATGATGGAGCGTGTCATAGTAAACGGAACGGTGGTAAGTTGCATGGCAATATATCTCGGAATGACTATGGAAATGCCATGATAGGTAGGTATGGTGGCTGTTTTGAGGAAGGTATATGGTGGGTGTATGATACCGGCGAAAAGTGCGCGGTATTAGAGAGGCTAGCAATGGTGGAAGGAAGAAAAGTGCGTATAATCCATGGACTCAACATTAGTCATAAAGAACTCATATACTTATTGCAAAAATCTACAAGTTATCAAAGCAAAGTATTACGCGCATGCTCCTAGGGGGATAGATTGGTAGGAAAAGACCATCGCTCGTCCCCGACCGCCACTCATAAGGAAGACAATCAATAAATAAATTATGCTCCGATTTCATCACATAACGGTTCACCATACGTGCATGCTACGGGAATCACAAACCTTAACACAAGTATTTCTCAAATCCACAACTACTCAACTAGCATGACTCTAATATCACCATCTGTATATCTCAAAACAATTATCAAGCATCAAACTTCTCATAGTATTCAACACACTCATAAGATTTTTTTTACTAATCTTGAATGTGTGTCATAATTAAAGCAAATTACCACGCTGTTTTGTAGGACTCTCAAAATAATCTAAGTGAAGCATGAGAGAACAATATTTTCTATAAAACAAATCCACCACCATGCTCTAAAAGATATAAGTGAAGCACTAGAGCAAAAACTATATAGCTCAAAAGATATAAGTGAAGCACATAGAGTATTCTAACAAATTCCGAATCATGTGTGTCTCTCTCAAAAGGTCTGTACAGAAAAGATGATTGTGGGAAACTAACAAATAAAGACTCAAATCATACAAGACGCTCCAAGCAAAACACATATCATGTGGTGAATAAAAATATAGCTCCAAGTAAAGTTACCGATGGAAGTCGACGAAAGAGGGGATGCCTTCCGGGGCATCCCCAAGCTTTGGCTTTTTGGTGACCTTAGATTATCTTGGGGTGCCATGGGAATCCCCAATCTTAGGCTCTTTCCACTCCTCGTTCCATAATCCATCAAATCTTTTACCCAAAACTTGAAAACTTCACAACACAAAACTTAACAGAAAATCTCGTGAGCTCCGTTAGCGAAAGAAAACAAAACACCACTTCAAGGTACTGTAATGAACTCATTATTTATTTATATTGGTGTTAAACCTACTTTATTCCAACTTCTCTATGGTTTATAAACTATTTTACTAGCCATAGATTCATCAAAATAAGCAAACAACACACGAAAAACAGAATCTGTCAAAAACAGAACAGTCTGTAGTAATCTGTAACTAACGCAAACTTCTGGAACTCAAAAAATTCAGCCAAAATAGGAAGACCTAGAAATTTGTTTATTGATCAGCAGCAATTGGAATCAATATTTTATCACGTTCTGGTGATTTTTAACAATTATTTTTGTGAACAGAAAGTTTCTGGAATTCTCAGCAAGATCAAATAACTAGCATCCAAGAAGATCCTATAGGTTTAACTTGGCACAAACACTAATTAAAACATAAAAACACATCTAACCAGAGGCAAGATTATATATTTATTCCTAAACAGAAGCAAAAAGCAATAAAAAACTAAAAATAAAATTGGGTTGCCTCCCAACAAGCGCTATCGTTTAACGCCCCTAGCTAGGCATAAAAGCAAGGATAGATCTAGGTATTGCCATCTTTGGTAGGCAATCCATAAGTGGCTCTCATAATACATTCATAAGGTAATTTTATTTTATTTCTAGGGAACTGTTCCATGCCTTTCCTTAACGGAAATTGAAATCTAATATTCCCTTCCTTCATATCAATAATTGCACCAATCGTTCTAAGGAAAGGTCTACCAATAATAATAGGACATGAAGGATTGCAATCTATATGAAGAACAATAAAATCTACGGGCACATAGTTCCTATTTGCAACAATAAGAACATCATTAATTCTTCCCACAGGTTTATTAATAGTGGAATCCGCAAGGTGCAAGTTTAAAGAACAATCATCAAAATCACGGAAACCTAGCAAATCACATAAAGTTTTTGGAATTGTGGAAACACTAGCACCCAAATCACACAAAGCATAGCATTCATGATCTTTAATTTTAATTTTAATAGTAGGTTCCCACTCATCATAAAGTTTTCTAGGGATAGAAACTTCCAACTCAAGTTTTTCTTCATAAGATTGCATCAAAGCATCAACGATATGTTTAGTAAAAGCTTTATTTTGACTATAAGCATGAGGAGAATTTAGCACGGATTGCAACAAGGAAATACAATCTATCAAAGAGCAATTATCATAATTAAATTCCTTGAAATCCAAAATAGTGGGTTCATTAATATCTGGAGTTTTGATCTCTTCAATCCTACTTTTACCAATTTTTGCATCAAGATCTAACAACTCCGAATTTTTGGAACGCATTCTAGGTAAAGGTGGTTCATATTCAGTCCCATCATTATCAAGATTCATATTCCAAAACAAAGATTTAATAGGAGACACATCAATAACTTTTAGATCTTCATCTTTATTTTCAGAGAAACTAGAAGAACACACTTTCACAAAGCAATCTTTCTTAGCACGCATCCTAGCGGTTCTTTCTTTGCACTCATCAATGGAAATTCTCATGGATTTGAGAGACTAATTGATATCATGCTTAGGTGGAATAGATCTAAGTTTCAAAGAATCAACATCAAGAGAAATTCTATCAACGTTCCTAGCCAATTCGTCAACTTTAAGCAATTTTTCTTCAAGCAAAGCATTGAAATTCTTTTGCGAATTCATAAATTCTTTAACACTAGTCTCAAATTCAGAAGGCATCTTATTAAAATTTCCATAAGAATTGTTGTAGGAATTACCATAATTATTAGAGGAATTACTAGGGTACGGCCTAGGATTAAAGTTTCCTCTATACGCGTTGTTACCAAAATTATTCCTACCAACAAAATTCACATCCATAGATTCATTATTATTTTCAATCAAAGTAGACAAAGGCATATCATTAGGATCAGAAGAAACACTTTTAGTAGCAAATAATTTCATAAGTTCATCCATCTTTCCACTCAAAACATTAATTTCTTCTATCACATGCACTTTTTTATTAGTGGATCTTTCGGTGTGCCATTGAGAATAATTAACCATAATATTATCTTGGAGTTTAGTAGCTTCTCCTAAAGTGATTTCCATAAAAGTGCCTCCCGCGGCTGAATCTAAAAGATTTCTAGAAGCAAAATTCAATCCGGCATAAATTTTTTGTATAATCATCCAAAAATTCAAACCATGTGTAGGGCAATTACGTATCATTAATTTCATCCTCTCCCATGCTTGTGCAACATGTTCATGATCAAGTTGCTTAAAATTCATAATATCGTTTCTAAGAGAGATGATTTTAGTGGGAGGAAAATACTTAGAGATAAAAGCATCTTTGCACTTATTCCAAGAATCAATACTATTTTTAGGCAAAGACGAAAACCACGCTTTAGCATGATCTCTAAGCGAAAAAGGAAATAGCTTCAATTTAACAATATCATTGTCCACATCTTTCTTCTTTTGCATATCACACAAATCAATGAAGCTATTTAGATGGGTAGCGACATCTTCACTAGGAAGTTCGGCGAATTGATCTTTCATGACAAGATTCAACAAAGCAGCATTAATTTCACAAGATTCAGTATCGGTAAGAGGAGCAATCGGAGTGCTAAGAAAATCATTGTTGTATCTATTGGTAAAGTGACACAATTTAGTATTATCTTGAGCCATCGTGACAAGCAAACAATCCAACACACGAGCAAACAAGAAGCGAGCGAAAAAGAGGCAAACGGAAAAGAGAGGGCAAATAAAACGACAAGGGTGAAGTGGGGGAGAGGAAAACAAGAGGCAAATGGCAAATAATGTAATGCGGGAGATAAGAGTTTGTGATGGGTACTTGGTATGTTGACTTTTGCGTAGACTCCCCGGCAACGGCGCCGGAAATCCTTCTTGCTACCTCTTGAGCACTGCGTTGGTTTTCCCTTGAAGAGGAAAGGGTGATGCAGTAAAGTAGCGTAAGAATTTCGTCAGTTTTTGAGAACCAAGGTATCAATCCAGTAGGAGACCACGCACGAGTCCCTCGCACCTACACAAACAAACAAGAACCTCACAACCAACGCGATAAAGGGGTTGTCAATCCCTCAACGGTCACTTACGAGAGTGAGATCTGATAGATATGATAAGATAATATTTTTGGTATTTTTATGATAAAGATGCAAAGTACAATAAAAGGCAATAAAAATAGCTAAGTGTTGGAAGATTAATATGATGGAAAATATACCCGGGGGCCATAGGTTTCACTAGTGGCTTCTCCCGAGAGCATAAGTATTACGGTGGGTGAACAAAATTACTGTTGAGCAATTGATAGAATTGAGCATAGTTATGAGAATATCTAGGTATGATCATGTATATAGGCATCACGTCCGACACAAGTAGACCGACTCCTGCCTGCATCTACTACTATTACTCCACACATCGACCGCTATCCAGCATGCATCTAGAGTATTAAGTTCAAAAGAACAGAGTAACGCTTTAAGCAAGATGAAATGATGTAGAGGGATAAACTCATGCAATATGATATAAACCCCATCTTATTATCCTCGATGTCAACAATACAATACGTGCCTTGCTGCCCCTACTGTCACTGGGAAAGGACACCGCAAGATTGAACCCAAAGCTAAGCACTTCTCCCATTGCAAGAAAGATCAATCTAGTAGGCCAAACCAAACTGATAATTCGAAGAGACTTGCAAAGATAACCAATCATACATAAAAGAATTCAGAGGAGATTCAAATTGTTCAAAGATAAACTTGATCAGAAACTCACAATTCATCGGTCTCAACAAACACACCGCAAAAGAAGATTACATCGAATAGATCTCCACGAGAATCGTGGAGAACTTTGTATTGAGATCCAAAAAGAGACAAGAAGCCATATAGCTAATAACTATGGACCCGAAGGTCTGAGGTAAACTACTCACACATCATCGGAGAGGCTATGGTGTTGATGTAGAAGCCCTCCGTGATCAATGCCCCCTCCGGCAGGACGCCGGAAAAGGCCCCAAGATGGGATCTCACGGGTACAGAAGGTTGCGGCGGTGGAATTAGGTTTTCGTGCATGCTTCTGTTGGTTTGGCGGTACGTAGGTATATATAGGAGGAAGAAGTACGTCGGTGGAGCAATATGGGCCCCACGAGGGTGGAGGGCGCGCCTGGGGGGGGGGGGTAGGCGCGCCCCTCTACCTCGTGCCCTCCTGGTTGATGTCTTGACATAGGGTCCAAGTCCTCTGGATCACGTTCGTTTCAAAAATCACGTTCCCGAGGGTTTCATTCCGTTTAGACTCCGTTTGATATTCTTTTTCTGCGAAACACTGAAATAGGCAAAAACATCAATTCTGGGCTGGGCCTCCGGTTAATAGGTTAGTCCCAAAAATAATATAAAAGTGTATAACAAAGCCCATTAATCATCCAAAACATAATATAATATAGCATGAAGCAATCAAAAATTATAGATACGTTGGAGACGTATCATCCGCTGCCACGAGAGGGTACGACAAAAGATGTCATGCAAGTTCTTTCCATAAGCATGTATGACTATTTACGGAATACATGCCTACATTATATTTGTGAACTTGAGCTAGTGCCGTATCGCCCTAAGTTATGACTATCACATGATGAATATCATCCAACAAATCACCGATCCAATGCCTACGAATTTCTCTTATATTGTTCTTGCTATGTTACTACTACTACTGTTGCTGTTGCACTTGCTACCGAATCACTGCTATCACCGTTACCATTACTATTGCTGTTGTCACTGTTATCAAAACTATCATACTACTTTGTTACTGATCAGTTTGCTGCAGATAATTAATCTCCAGGTGTGGTTGAATTGACAACTCAACTGCTAATACTTGCAAATATTCTTTGGCTCCCCTTGTGTCGAATCTATAAATTTGGGTTGAATACTCTAGCCTCGAAAACTGTTGCGATCCCCTATAGTTGTGGGTTATCAAGACCTTTTTCTGGCGCCGTTGCCAGGGAGCATAGCTATATTTGTTGAGTCACTTGGGATTAGTATCAATTATTCACTATGAAAAATCTGAAGGATGCTAAGACCAAGATTTTTCCCTCTAAGACGAGGGGAGGTAAGGAACTGCCATCTAGCTCTGCTTTGGATTCACCTTCTGTTATAAGTACACCTGCAACACCACAACATGCTATCAATCCTAATATGTCGCAAGTTATTGATGATGCTACTTCTACTATGAATGATGATTATGATGATGCTAGTACCTTGCTTGATGATAATGTGCCACTAGGTGAATTTCTTGACGAACAAATTGCTAGAGTAAGACAACATGATATTGTTGAATCTGATGATGAGCTTGAAACTGAGAATCTTGAAACACCTGCTAGAACTAGCCTTCCTAGATATGAATTGCCTAAGGTACCGGAAGGTTATGTTATGAATGAGGAGACAACTAGAGATATTCTTTCTTGTAAGGATAGAGATGATCTAGAGAAATTATTATGCAAGTATAAAGAAAAATCTCTGAATGCTAGAATGAAATATGATCCTAAGTTAGCTACCTCACCTATCTTTATTGATGATAAGGATTCTGAATTCTCTGTCGACCCAGGGTTCATTACTTTGGTTGAATCTGATCCTTTCCATGGTTATGAAACTGAAACTGTTGTGGCATATCTTACTAAGTTGAATGACATAGCCACCCTTTTTACTCATGATGAGAAGACTCGCTATTACTATATTTTCAAATTGTTTCCGTTCTCATTAAAGGGTGATGCTAAAGCTTGGTACAATACTCTTGCTCCTGGTTGTGTCCGTAGTCCCCAGGATATGATTTATTACTTCTCTGAAAAATATTTTCCTGCTCATAAGAAACAAGCTGCCTTACAGGAAATATTTAAGTTTGTGCAAATTGAAGAAGAGAGTCTCCCACAAGCTTGGGGGAGGCTTCTCAAATTGCTTAATGCTTTGCCTGATCATCCTCTTAAGAAAAATGAAATACTTGATATCTTCTATAATGGACTAACCGATGCTTCTAGGGATTTCCTAGATAGTTGTGCCGATTGTGTTTTCAGGGAACGAACTATTGGGCAAGCTGAGGAAATATTGAATAACATATTGAAAAATTATGATGATTGGACTCTTCCCGAACCATCGCCTAAGCCCACTCCGAAGAAGAGGGGTATATTATATCTCAGTCCTGAAGATATGCAAGAGGCAAAGAAATCTATGAAGGAAAAAGGTATTAAAGTTGAAGATGTCAAAAATTTACCTCCTATTGAAGAAATACATGGGCTTGATACACCACCACTGCCTAAGGTGGTAGAGGTAAGGTATTTAATGAAATTCAATGATAATGATAATCCTCATAATATGCACCCTAGCCAATGCCTTTATGAGTTTGAGAATTATATTAGAAAGCAAGACCCCTTCAATGCAAATGTTGTAAAACAATTGAAATATAATTCTGATATGATTGCTCGCTTGAGTAACTTGCTATTTAGAATCTCAAATGATGTTAGAGGTGTTGGAAAGCATGCTTCTATGGTACAAACCCAGTTAGAAGAAGTTGCTAAATCTCAAAGAGAATTGCTTGATGAAATGAATAACAACATACATGACTTTGATGTTAGAGTTGCAACTAGAGGAGGTAAAATGACTCAGGAACCACTTTATCCTGAGGGACACCCAAAAAGAATTGAACAGGATTCACAAAGGAACAGCACCACTGCACCTAGTCCTTCTAAAAAGAACAAGAAAAAGAAAAATGATAGGACTTTGCATGCTTCTAGTGAACCTAAAGTAGAAAAACCTCCTGATAATGATAATGATGTTTCTATTTCTGATGCTGAAACCCAATATGGTAATGAACATTCATCTAGTGATAATGAAAAAGATAATGCTGATGTTCATGAAAATACTCAACCAAACAATGAAAAATAACCAGATAATGATGTTGGAATAGAACCAGTTGTTGATCTTGATAACCCACAACCCAAGAATATACGATATGATAAAAGAGATTTCATTGCTAGAAAACAAGGTAAAGAAAGAGAACCGTGGGTTCAAAAACCTATGCCTTTTCCACCTAAGTCAACTAAAAAGAAAGCTGATGAAGAATTTGAACCCTTTGCTGAAATGCTTAGGCCAGTCTTTTTGCATACTCGCTTTAATGATATTCTTAAAATGCCTCCTTATGCAAAGTACATGAAAGACATCATCACTAATAAGAGAAAAATACCGGAAGCTGAAATCTCCACCATGCTTGCTAATTATACTTTTAAAGATGGGATACCTAAAAAACTTGGAGATCCGGGAATACCAACTATACCTTGCTCCATCAAAAGGAACTATGTGAAAACTGCTTTATGTGATTTAGGAGCTCGTGTTAGTGTTATGCCTTTATTTTTATATAAAAGACTTGACTTGAATAAACTCACACCTACTGAAATATCTTTGCAAATGGCTGACAAATCAACTTCCATACCTATTGGTATTTGTGAGGATGTGCCCGTTGTTGTTGCCAATGTTACTATTTTGACTAACTTTGTTATACTTGAGATGCCTGAGGACGACAATGTGTCGATTATCCTCGGTAGACCCTTCTTGAATACTGCAGGGGCTGTTATTGATTGCAATAAAAGCAAGGTTACTTTTCATATCAATGGTAATGAGCATACGGTGCACTTTTAGAAGAAAAAATTCCAAGTGAATGGTATTAAAGTTATTGCAAAATCTCCAACAATCACTATTGGAAGTTTTCAACTACTTCTACCTATTGTTAAAAAGAAATATGAAATGCTCATTGTTGGGGACATACATATCCCCGTTGAGGTAACTTAGTGATTTACGGAAATTCTTCGGTTTCATGTTGTCGGTGTGGAACGACACCTATGGGATCACAAGAATTCCTACTACGGTTGCCGGGGCGCAGGCTTGTGAGAAGAGCAGGATTAGTAATCCGCACAAGGATTGTTTACCCAGGTTTGGGCCGTGAGGATGCATAAAACCGTAGTCCTGCTTTGGTAGATGTATTGAGTGTTCATGAGACCTTGAACTAGCTATGGTGGCTGAGTGGTTCCAAAGATCCGAATCCTTCTCCAGTACGCCATGGGCCTCCTTTTATAGTCGAAAGGGGCTGCCACAGTGGCACACATGAGGTGGAAAGGCGCACAGTGCTACGAGCTTATCGCTCGTACTACAGGACAAGACGCATTTAATGCATCGCTTAGGTGTCCCCTTGCTTTATTGGGGATGGGAACGAGGCCCGTCCCGTCCGTCGCCGCTCTTCCTTGCTTCGACACGTGCCCTGGTCAGCGATGCATGCGCGCCATGTAGGCAGGCAGGTAGCTGAGGTGGCGCGGTGGCAAAGTCTTCACGAAGATCTGCATGCCGCTACACAGGCGCTTGCTAAGTTGGCCTGGGAGCTGCATGTTGCCACGCAGGTGCCTGCCCAGCTGGTTGGGCTGGCAGCTGCATGCGAACGGCGTGGAGACTTGGCTGGTGCGGGCCTGGCAATGGCCCTGCTGGCGCCCTCGGTGAGGGCCTTGCCGGGTGGTCCGGCAAGGGTCTTGCCGTGGCGCGCTGTTGTCCCCGGCAAGAATCTTGCCGGGGGTCTTGTGGCTCTCCTCGGCAAGGATCTTGCCGAGGACCGTTGTCTTTTAATCCTCATCTGATCTTGAATATTCCTTGGTCTTGACAAAGATCTGCATGCCACCATGGAGGTGCCTCCCGAGCCCTAGTTCCAACGTGGTTGGTTGAGTTGGAACCCGTGGGCTCGAGGGTGGCTCACTCCGCTGGTGTGGGCGAGCCGCCCCAGCAAGGGTCTTGTCGGGGCTGCTGAGGCTGCCCCGGCAAGGGTCTTGCTGAGGGAGCCTGCTTCGTCCTTCTGCTTCTTTGTGTTCTTGGCCTTGCGTTGCCTTGGCTGTCTTGGGCTTCGGCTTCCACTACAAAAAAATACACTTCTGTGATGATACGTGTTTGTCACAGTAGGTCGCGTTTTTTGTCATGCATGTACATCCATGACAAATTTATGACAGAATCAAGATAGTCATACATGTGCTGTCGTAGAAGTGTTCCATGACATTACCAAAATTATCATCACGGAAGTGTCCACTTCCATGACGATAAATCGCGCGTCACAGAAGTGCTTTCATCAAGGGTGACCGACACGTGGCATCCACCGTAACGGAACACCGTTAAGCTATCGGGTCGGGTTTTGGATCCTATAACCCGTTAACTGCCCCGACCAATGGGGATTTTCCATGTGTAAAATCATCATTGGCTGGAGGAGACACGTGTCAGGTCCGCGTTGGCACAGGTGTCACTCATCCAATGGGCGAGACGCGCCTATGATATGTTGACACGTGGACCGGCCCATCAAGTTTAAATGGGCCGGCCCAACTGAAGGCCCACAAAATTTTGCGGGCCATAATGGGCTGGCCCAGCTAAAGGCCCACGAGATTTTGCGGACCATAATGGGCTGGCCCAGCTAAAGGCCCACAAGATTTTGCGGGCCATAATGGGCCGGCCCAGTTAAAGGCCCACAAGATTTTTGTGTGCCATAATGGGCCGGCCCAGGTAAAGGCCCACAAGATTCTTGCGGATCATAATGGGCCGGCCCAGCTAAAGGCCCACGAGATTTCGCCGACATTAATGGGCCGGCCCAGCTGTAGGCCCACAAGATTTTGAGGACCCTAGTAGGCCGGCCCATTAACTGGCTGCCATGTTTTGGGCCAAATGCCGGCCAATATTTGATCCGGTCCATTAATGGCCTGCCATGCTCCGGGCCTAATAGTGGCCCATATGAGATCCGGCCCGTTAAAAGCCTACCACGTTCTAGGCCAAATTACGGCCCAGATCAGGTCCGGCCCTTTAAGAGGCTTTGGGCTCAATTATGGCCCATATCAGATTCGGCACCACCACGTTTTTCAAGGACTTTGCTGGTGCTCCTTCAGGTTCGGCAATCACCCTCTTCCTTTTTGATTTCTGATGCACAAGAACAACATTTGAGTGGAAAAACATGGTATGACGACAGATGGAATATGTATTGATAATGGATGGGCATGGCATCTCGACATATATGATGAGTAAACTAAGCAGATGGCGGTGCAACAAAGTAGAAGAAATGCAAGACAACATATGCAAGATACCCGCAATCAATAAAACATTGCCAAATTAGAACAGGCGCCTTGATGGATGAACATGACAGGCCATCTGCCTTTGACTCCTCGAGGTTAGAATAGTCATTAGGATCATATTCTAAACAAGAATCAACAGGTGGGGAGCGTATGAGTTTCATTGCATCCAGAATGGCACTCAATGCCTTGGTGCCAATTTTGTAATTCATTGCAGTGTTTAGCTTCAAGAGTGGACTGCTGCTAGTGTGACACAAAGCAGCTACACAGATCATAGTGTAGATATAACGAGAAAACCTTAAGCATCAGAGTAAAATCAGCAAAGTGGAACTTGCTGGAATATATGTGCTAGTATTGCCGGTACGGCTAGAAAGGCTTCGGATACCAGCTCTCTTCAAGTGAAGGTGCGGTACTGTTAATATTAGTGTAACTCTCAAAGGCGACACATCTCCTCGCATTTCCTTGCTATTCTTATAGGATTCAAGTGGGCAGGCCACTATAAATCCTATTCCTATGTTTACAAGATCCTACGAATCAAAGAGGCTCAAAGTGTCCATCACAACCGCCCGTATAGACCTCTACACTGCAAATGTCCCTGCTCATCTTTAGTACAAGGAACATACTGTACTACTATCATACTCCCTCCGTTCCAAAATATAAGTCTTGGTAGAGATTTCCACTATGGATCACATACAGATGTATCCAGATACATTTTAGAGTGTAGGTTCACTCATTTTGCTCCATATGTAGTCCATGGTGGAATCTATATGAAGACTTGTATTTAGGAACGGAGAGAGTGCATATTAAAGAAGAACGGAAGAGGAACATGGTAAAGAAGAGCAAGCAGATTTTGGATAATAAAATGTTGGTTGCGCAGTGCCCACACATGATGAACCAAAGCGCATTAAGAATGCAACTCCCAGCTGTCTCTCGACCATTTCAGGCGGTTGGATGAAGATCCTACGTCTCCTAACCCTTCTTCTTCCTCGTCTCTGATTCTTCCCATACAAAACACCGCACGGGCCGCCGGCCGGACCACCGGCCCCCACCGCCTGTGTTCCTCCGCCACCCCCACCCCCACCCCCGCCCCAACCCCTACCCGCGTCGAGTTTTCTTCGTTCGGCGAGGCCCCACAACCACCCGAGCCCCTTCGATCGCACCGGCGTACTCCGGCGAGCTCTGAAAATTCGACTGACCCAATTTTGAAATTTAGTCTACTGTGATTTAACTAGTGTGGAATATAAAAGGGGAAAACCATAAGCATTGGGAGTATAGTGTTGAGTGTGCCATGGCAGATCTGAAGGTGCAACCCGGACAAAGGCAACTTCGCAACCAAGACAAGAAATCAAAGTAAAGCAGTGGCGATCTATTTTCTTGCTGCGATAAATAAGTTGAGCATATATGAAAGAGTACCGTCTCTGGTGCGGCGCCATGTACGCATCTGCTGAGAATTTGACGGTGCTGCGGTAGCGATGGCTGTCGGTGGCGTGGAAGCAGATCTAGGAGGGTAGACGGTGGCGGTGGGGCGCGGTGGACGAGACGGTCGTAGGAGCGGCGCCGGCAAGGTGGACGATGGCGGGGATGAAGCGAGCAGACGGGATGCAAGGATCCCGGTCCGAAGCCGTGGATGAGAGAGGTCAATCTCTTGTAATGGACGGCGTCGTCGAGGTATCAGCTCCGGCATGGTGGAGGAGGACGACGGTGGATCGGGTGGCGGACGGCGGCGGACGGAGGAGGGTGGGGTGGAGAGGGTGTTTTGGCGCCCACGGAGTACGAATGGGGAAAAGGGAGGTAGAGAGGAAGGGGGGAACCATGTATTCAGGGCGCGCTTGTCTCAAATGCGAGGAAATTTACAAACTTAGCCCCCGTTTCAAATTTCTACTAGATCACAGCAACATTAGTCGGTTGGAGATAGGACGGTAATCTCGCATACACCGAATATTTGCCGACGAGAGTTTGTTTTTGGCGCCCACAGTGTATGAATATGAATCGGGGAGGGAGTCGATTTTGACCGAGGACACACTGTGTTTTGGCGCCCACCGTGTATGAATCCGGGTGAGAGGCGGTTACGTCACGTTTGGGTGAAATTACAAACCTACCCCTATCGAAACCTATAGAAATCCAGCAGATAGGCTTTGTGTGGCAGGGATAGGCAGTAGTGATTTCCATCTCGCAGATTTTGGTTTCGGGCGGTTACTGCGACTTTCCCCGCTTCGTTCAAATTTTGCAGAGTGCACGTTTACCGTGCCAACTCAATTCGAATCCCGTTTGTATTCTATTTTTTTGGGCGGGATCCATTTTCAATTGGAATTACATTCTATATACATCATTTTTTTATGTGTACTTTCAAAAGCACAACAAAGAATTCTGCTCCTTTATATGTATAATATGATTTACAAATACAACGATCTCGAAATCTTAAGGTTGAATTCGAATTTTTTTAACCAAATTATGTTCTACTAAAATGTATGGATCAGTAATATCTACATATTAAATAACATAGATGTGCATGAATTCATATGAGTATGCATGTTTGATAGATCAATTTTGGTTCGAGTATGGATTACATGTATCATCATCTCGAATTCAAATATTTGAATCCCTTTTTTGTTCACTCCTTTCACGCCCATCTCTCTCGCATGCATGCTCCTTCAGGTAGCTATCACTCTCTTTTCTCCAGCGCACACGCACGCTCACTTCATGTTTCTCCTATCCTCGCAAACATGGTCTCTCGACGTCTCCCTTGAGAAGTGTCACACTCTCCCTATCATTATACATTACACGGTTTTCATTATCTCTCACGTCTCTACTGTTCTCCGGTATCACTCGGTACCTAAGCTTTCTTTTTCACCGCCACACACACAGTCTCCACTCGTCTTTCACTTTGTCTTTCTCTCTATGGGATTCTCTCACACACCCTATATGTCTCTACATATGACTCATACCACTAAAATTACTCTCTCTCTCTCTCTCTCTCTCTCCTGTAGACACAACATTTGTTGCGGTCTCCTTTTCGTCTCCATCCCAGACTGACATTATTCATTTGTTTACCGATCAGACAACCCCGACTACCGTCTCCTCTCTCTCTCATAGACACACACACAACTCCTGCTTCCACTCCCCTTCCCGACTACCGTCTCTCTCTCACACACACAAAACTCTCGCTTTTGCACCCCGACTCGTATTTCTCCCACAAACATTTATCGACTAGCTAGCCTCTAGATAGGTTTATACACCCGCACACTCGTGCTTTCACCATCGGATACATGTCTCTCTCCCGCTCGTTGTATCTATGTAGATTTTTCTTCCCTTCTTGAGACACGCCCTCTCGATCATGCACACACACACTATCGCCTCATTTTAAGCTGATACCTATCACACACACACTCCTTGTGTCTTTGTCACACATGCACTCCGTCCTCCTCCACTCTCCCTCTCTCTCACACACACATGGGCTTTTTGCAACAACTAGCAAGATGCCCATGCGTTGCACGGAACATCAAGATGCATTTGTATGAGTAGTTTATCTTGTGGGGGGAAAGGATGAACGAGGGAAGGCCTTATTTGCAAATGTGGAGAGGGGTGTGGGTATCTTTTTGCAAAATTGCCATAGTTTCCTTCCTATCCGTCAGATATAGATTGGACGGCCTATATTGCAGGATGGCAGGCACACGATCATCACCGACAATGCTTTTTATAAGAGTAGGGATAAAAAATAGAGTTGGTGATGATGGTGGGCCTGCCATCCTGCAATGTAGGTCATCCGATTTATATCTGACGGATAGGAAGGAAAATATGGCAATTTACCCGCACTCTTCACCACATTTGCAGATAAGGCCTTGCCTCGTTCATCCTTTTCTCCCACAAGATCTTGATGTTCCGTGCAACGCACGGGCATCTTGCTAGTAAGAGTAGAAATTAGACATATACCACTTCTCGAATCTTGAAACCAACAACATTCCTCCCTTATCTCATCAAAACCGCCAAAGGATATATTTTGAGTGAAACATAACATATTTTTAGTGATATACGTATTTCAAAACTAGATTTTTTTCTATCAAATCGGTGAATATGTATTAATCTACTTTGATCGTGTGGCAATGCATTGGCACATTGCTAGTAGTTATTATAATTTTTTGGACACCAGACATACGGTGGAGTACATATACGAAGAGAAGAGGCACACGCACGCAGTGGGCCTCTCGCTAGCTCGCACACATGAGTGTTACGTAAAGGCGACGTTAACAAATAAACCCTAAAACCCTAGGTGCACGATCGCTGCATTCGCGGGTACCGGGTACGTGGTGGAGCACCTTTGTAGGAATAGTCAGCTCGCGTGATAATTTGATCCGTAGGAGTTGATGGTCAGGACCACAGGTGAACGACTTGGAGCGCGGTGGCTCGCCAGTTGCCACAGATCGAGTAGCCACGTTTAAAATATCGTTTTTTAGCGGGGTTAAGAGTTCCGATTTTCAATGGTGCGTTATAAGTAGTAAGTAGTTTTTAGAACGATTGGTATGGAGCGAAAATGGAATTCATAGTACTACGTACGTCCTTGGCGTATGGTTGTATGGTTTTTGTTGCAATGGAGGTTGTATGGGTTTATGTTGCGAGATGTTGAACCTGGTAGTTCTAGGGCAAATACTATGGTTTAGATTTAGATGCTGGTTTTCAGTAATGAAAATCGGAAGGGGAAACCCTTCTTTGATTTAAAAAAACTACTACCTCCATTCTGGTTTACTAGTCCCCATCGTACTTTGGGTCAAAGTTTGTCCACGAATTTTACTTGTAAAATGTGAATGGAAAACAAGATTTTGTTATACCCAAACAAAAAAGGACTGGAGGGAGTGATTGCTCTGACACGGACGCGACCTCTCATAGCGCAGGCATTGAACCGGCGCGCCAGCCAAGAGGGCCGCACTCGCTGCAGGCCCGGCTGAGCACGCCTCCTCGCCGCGTGCAACCAGCTTAAGACTGCCCCGCCTGCCTTCATTGAATCCGCGCGTGTGCCGGCAACACGTCCTTCCGCGAGCCGGCAGGCATTTTAGAACACAAAAAATGACTAAAATATAATTAATTTACGCATGGTCTTGACTTGTTGTGCTCGCACTGGTAGCAGGAACTAGTAGAGGATTTTCTTTATTTATAACTCTCCTCACATTTTTTTGGCTTTGAAGTGAATCATGGTTGTGGACATTATGTATGAATGTGCAGATATCTGTGAACATGAGTTTGATGTGGAAGTTGAACTTGGAATGTCGGGCTTGCGCGTGAACTATACCATGTCCAATGCTTCGTCTGTTATTGTTTGGAAAGTAATTGCTGTTATTACATGACCCAAAAAAACATTTTGTGCCACATCAGTAGATGCACGGACATCACAACAGGCATGCTGACTGGATAAACATTTGAACCTAGCTATTATGAAGGAAATTTTGTATTGACAACAGTTTTAGATAGCAGGAGACGCCTAGCCTGCTCTGCCTCTGCTAGCTTATTTCTGGCTTCTTCCATCTCTTCTTTGGCTTGGGTGAAGAGAGCATCTGATTGCTCTTTTCGCTTCTTCAGGAACTCAGCTACATTCTCAAGGGCTGCTGCACGCTTTCTTTCAGCCTTTACTAATGCCACGAGGACACGAACAGCTGACGACTCCACCTGGCTTGTGTGTAATCCAGCATCATCTGGGAATTTGCACCTTGTGTCTAATCCAGCATCATTAGGGAACTGGCACCTTGTGTGTAATCCAGCCTCATTTTGGAAACATGATCTCGAGGTTGACCATACTTCCCTCCTCGCAGGAACTGCATCCTGACATGAAGTTACTTCTTTTTTAGATCAATACTCAGAGCAACCTAGATCCATTTAGTAGAAGCCAGATAAACAGAACTCGGAGAAGTGAATTCAAAAGGAAAAAAATAAAACAGACTACAAGGTGAGAACACCCACTTCCTACATCAAGCTAAAAACGAAAGCATTAGGACGATTAAGACTCTTCTTATTACACATCGAAGAACACCACGCTTAAGAGAAACAGAAACTACAACATATACACATCGAAGAACACGAGGCTACACGAAAGTAATTGAAAGGGTGTTACTTACCAAAGCTCGTTTTACAGGTTCGGTGCAGCTCCTCTTTAACTTGCCACGCTCCTTGAAGATGTCCCGAATATCCCGTGTTTGGTCTTCATTGCTCCTCTGCATGTTCGCACTCGTGGTTTTAAAATCTCAACATGGCAAGAAAAATATACTACTAGTAATACTCGCGCATCTTGTGGGCAACATTAAAGCACTCGTCTGCCATGTTAGAGCATCTCCAACAGAATCGCAACGCGCGGCGCTTTAAAAAAGCGTTTACAGTGCTGAGATCGAGAAGTAGATACTAGAGAGTAGAGGATAGTTCTCAGCATAGATAGATAAAAAAAGATAATTCAACTACTCCTCGTCGTCCGACTCCTCCTCGGTGATGTCCTCCTCCGACGTCTGACTGTAGGCGTGAAGATACCGATCGTCGTCGGATTCCCAGGGCGACGCTGCTCCTAGCCTCATGTTGAATTGAGCATCCGCTTTTCGCCTACGCTTGTCCTCGCGATAGGCGGCTCGCTCCGCCCTCCTCTTATCCCTCTCCGCCCTCCTTTGCGCGTAGAACTCGCGCTCTTTGATGATGTCCTGCGGGAAGTGTTGGTGCCACAGCGCCATGGCTTCCTCGTCCATCTCGGCGATGCCGAGACGGTGCTCCCGCCTCCGGTTGTCGCGACGATCCTCGTCGGTGCTAAGCCGCGGCAGAGGCGCGAGCTCCTGCGCCCGCTCCCGCGTCGGCACGTTGGGGAAGTTCAATGTTCTATGAGGCCACCGGAGGCGCCACACTGCCGCATCGTACGCACGGGCGGCCTCGTTGGCGGTGTCGAAATTGCCGAGGCCAAGGCGCATCCCGCGGAACCGGATCTCGGCGGAGAAGCCGCCGGAGGGGCGCACGCGGACTCCGCGGTATCGCCAAGTTTCCCGGCGACGCGGCGGCATGGTGGCGCGGCGGTGGCGAGGCGAAAAAGAGCGGGGAGAGAGCGGTGGTGAGCCACAGAGCGGGGAGAGAGTGGTGGCAAGGCATAGAGCGGTGGGAGGGCGTTGGATTTTATAAAGCGCGCCGGACGCCGTGCGCCAAAACTAGCGTACGCCCGGCCGCTTTTTCCCGCGCGCGCGCGATCCTTTCCCGACGTCTCTGCTATCTCTACTCTCTTCTCTACTGTTATATGTATTTTATATTTAATATTTGTCTCTACTTCCTTTACTGTCTACTTTTTTTCTCTATACTTTTTTTTCTTGCAATATAGGTCGTCCGATTTATATCTGACAGATAGGAAGGAAACGAATGGGAATTTTGCAAAAAGATACCCATACCCCTCTCCAGATTTGCAAATAAGGCCTTCCCTCAGTCATCCTTTTCTCCCACAAGATAAACTACTCATACAAATGCATCTTGATGCGTGCAACGCATGGGCATCTTGCTAGTTCTAAAAACCTTTCCATCATTTGCCACACTACTGGTTGCAGATGAAAAACCTACCCAAGCACAGCGCGATACAGGAGCAACGCACAATTACAAGCTGATATTCTGTTGGACAATGGAGGCTATAACCAATTACTTTTACGGGAACAATAGCACCCAGGAATTTGAAGGGTAGGTATGAACAAAATTGGAACTGCACATGTACTGCTAAGTGATTCAATACACACATTACCAATCGAGGAGGAGAACGATGGTCGCGGCGGCCTCTGTGAGTCATGGTCGGCAACGGGAGTCAGTTCATTGTCCACGACGGTGGTACTTCTGCGCTTGGCGTCGGCTTCCGGGAAGCAGATCCGAGACCGTGGAAGACGATGCCGGGGAAGAGGCTCCGTGTACGACGACGACGGTGGACCGGCTCCAGTGCGGCGTACGAGGTCGTCGATGAGGCAGATGCGCTGCGGTGGACGAGTGCGCCGATGTAAAGGGGAGGAGCACGAAGGCTGCGGTGCCGTGGAGAAGTCTATTTTGCGGTGGGGATAGAAAATGGGGAGTATTCAGGTGTACTACTCTGGGTGCCGGGGTGGGGTTGGCTGGGTAGGGTGAACCTGAAGTTACGAAAACAGCCCCCTACCAAGCGTCATCCGTAGGCCTGTTCCGAAGGCTATGATGGTAACTTCCCACTGCTCGAATCAGGGTCGCGGGAGATTTTCCCGCCGACCTCAAAATTTTGTGACACTGGACTCCCCGTGTGGCGTGTTGAGTGATTCGGCTAAGCAACTAGCGAGTAGTAGTAGTAAACTCTGCATATTAGGTTTGACCGAAGTCAAACTTCCTAAAGTTTGACCAAGTTTATAGAAAAATATAAACATTTACCATAACAAATATGTATGATGTGAAAGTACATTCAATAATGAATCTAATGGTATTTATTTGTTATTGTATATGTTAATATTTTTTGTTATAAGCTTTCTGAGAGTTTACAAAACTTGACTTTGACCAATGCTAATACGCGGACTTAAATAAAAACGGAGGGAGTACACATTTGTTTTCTTAGTTTGTAGTGAACTAATCATTTGTTGAAATTGTGAAATAAATATATTAGGCTATTGACTTCGAATGTAATGGTCTATACAATTCAATAGTTACAATCATTGTCGAATCCCAAGATGTATACAAGGTCTATAGTACTTCACAACATGCTCAAACTCACATACACACACACACACAAAGTAAACTAGAAGACCGTTCTCTCATGTATACACAACGTATCGGCATCTGTCTATGTCTCACTCATGCATGATCATTTGCACATTCACACCTCTCTATGTCTGTATCACACGCACACCGTCTCCACATTGCCCTTCCGCCACAACACACATATGGACACATACACACGTTCTCTCTCAGTCACACACACAAAATCAGTATTAAAAAAACTAGGGCGCACCTAAAACGTCCAAATCCAAATAAACACGAACTGGAGCTAAATTCAAATATATGGAAATATTGCAGCGTCAAGAACTTTCACAGGAAAAAAAGTTGAGTAATATTCGAGGATTGTTTTCACACACACAAAAAGGTTCGGTGGATGTCCTTCGAGCGCGACACGGTGACGCACCGTTCGATCGACCGCGCGGCCGCGGTTCACGCGCTTGCACAGGATTCCGTATCGTGGCTGTGGTACTAACTAATAAAAGCGCTGCCTAAGTCTAATGTTTACGTGTACTAGTACGGTTTTCTTTTAAGTTTGACCAACCTTATATATAAAACTAAAGTAAGCTCCCACACGCGCACTCATCAATATGCCGCCGCCGCCGTTGCGCATGCCGGCGCCCGCCTGCTCCGGCCAACAATTTCTCGCCCATCACCGCCGTGTCGCCGCCATCCCTGTGCCATGAAGCCGAAGGCTCGCCCGCTCACGTCGTCTGCAGTCCCTCCTCGCGATGCCGCCGCGCTGCCAAGCACGCGAGCAGCTGGTGGAGCCGCGTCTATGCACGCAGCGTACGAAGAGGAGGACGAGCGCGTGCTCCAGCACGCCGGCGAGGAGGAACTAGCGTGTCATTGTCGTCTCCGCCCGCGCGGAGGAGGCGCGCATGGTGGCTGTCGCGGCGGAAGCCGGTCGCGCGCGCGTCGAGCCCGCAAACCGGGTGCGGACGCGGAATCTACCTTCGAGACCTTGAATGCCACGTGGATCCTGCAATCTGAAGGAGCAATTTGGGTCAGTCGACTCATGTGAGCCGTTTGATGCAACATGGATGGCTAGAAGGGCTTCTTCCACCTCTTCTGCCGTCTTCTTCCTTCGCTCCGTCGAACTTCTTTCACAAATCGACTGACCCAAATTATACTACTAGTACGAACGTATTAAGTACAGTAGGAACACGAAGATACGAGCAGTAGTACCAACTGCAAGAAGAACAGTAGTAAGACATAGTACTAGTACTACTGTACGTACTAAAGAGTTCAAATAACGAGAAAGAACATAAACATAGTTCTGCTGGGGCCTCAGCACAACACACCCTTGAAAATAAACTAAGCAACTAGTCCGCTTGACACTGCAGTAGAACCAGCATGAGCGACGGCACTGCCACCTACTCGGAGTCCGAGTCCACGTCCTCGACTTCGTCCTCGTCCCTCTTCCTCTTCCTCTTCGCCGACGCTTCTTTGCTTGAACCGGACACTGGGCTCTGCTTCTTCATCCAACCCTTGTAGATATTTAAACAAAGGTAGGCATCCATTGCTGCGTACAGGATGTGATCTTCATCTAATGTCTTCGACTCCCATGCATGATGAAACTCGTGATGAGGTTTCTTCAGTTTAGCGTACGAAGGATCAATCATGGCTGCTGCCAGGGTCAGCATTGAAGGTTGAGAGGAGGACACCAGGCTTGCCTTCTGGAGATCGAAGGGCTGGCCTACAACGAGACCTATCCGACGCAGGACATCCCTGTCGTTCTTAAAGCCTACAGTAACGAATTTCACTCTTTTGTCCTTGAGGAAGTTCTTAAAATCCTGGCACTCAACGTCGGCATGGCATATGTGGTAGACCAAGCAAACGTTATGTACGCAAACCTGGATCACGGCGGGCTTCTTCCTCTCTTCGTCCTTTAGATCCTTCTCTCGTCCCAGGACTGTGGTGTACTCAACATCTAGCCCAGCGACCCACTCATCCGTTGAACTGTTGAACATGCGTAGGAAGCGAGCAAGCCATGCTTTCACCGTCTCGGATCCACGTGTGTAGATGACGATGAACTGATCGCCGGTGATGGCTCTAACCTGGTACTCAGCGGCGACCATGGAGATTTGGGAGGCCATGGATTTTGGAGGAGGGTTAGGAGAAGTTGAACTGTTGTACCCCGCAAAAAAAACTGGGAGCGAACTAATGTGAAAGGACGGGACGACTGGGAGCGAACTGTTGTAAGGTAGAAGACGGGGACGAGTAGGGCGTGCGAACGGCGTGGGGTTGCTGGCTTGCCCGGTGGATAAACGGCTGCAAGCCCCCAAAGAGTTCTCGAGAACTATGCGGGACCCACTAGATGTCATGTCTACTAGACCCATATCGTAGGCCTGACGGTATAGCTTCTGCCTGTTCGCACGCCATGCCGGCGCGTGGATGTAACTTCACTTAATTCCGTCAAACGTCGCGCCTCCCACGACCTTCGCCTCCCTCGCGCGGTCGCGCCCTTTGAGACTTCGACCGGCTATAAATGAGCAATTTTTTTGCCTTTTTTTAGACAAGCAATTTTTTTGCCTACTCCGCATGCATGATACTCCCTCTGGTCCTTTTTACTCCCGTCAACCGTTTGCAAAGTGTTTGACCAAATTTATACTTTTTTTGAACACCACCTTATATTAATTAACCAGCCACACCAGTACACTCATTCGATACAATATTCACCACACAGGGCGGTACGTTATTTACAAGAATACCATCTAATCTATTGTCAAAGCTATACTTAGCGATTAAGTGTGCCACCTTATTGGCCGAACGGCTAATCTTTGACAATTGAAGATTGTTGATCAACTTCGAGATGCTCAACGCTTTCATCTTCAGGTCACGCATAGCAGACCTGTCATAGTCCCCCGATGCAAGAGACGCTACCACAAAAGCGCAACCAGTCTCTAAAATTACAGGATTATGAAGAGAAATACCTATGTAGAGACCGGCAATGCAAGCCCTAAGCTCCGCTTCCTCCACGCTTTGACAGGCATCAATGAAATCCCACGACCAAATTTATACTAAAAATATCAATATCTACAATACTGATTATAATGAGTATAAGAGAGAGATGATTATAGTAACATAGGTAGATACCGTAACATAATAAATGTGATGCTACTATGTGTCATGCATGGCAATAAATGAGACCACCTATGATACTAATCTATGATACTATGCACTATAGAGGTAGTAACATAGACTAGTAACATATGCATGTTACTAGTCTAAGTTACTCCCCACTATGACCAGCCTTAGAGTACCACTACCTCCCTTCTAGTTTAAAGGGCTCGATTCAAAAATTTCACCTACTCTTAGCAAGATAGTAGAGGCGGTGGAATAGTTTTTGAAGTCTGCAAAAGTACTCAACTAGTGCTGTCGTTCTTCACAAAAAAATGTGTTTACCAATGCATGCATGAACACTAGTTACTCTAACCCCCTCTCTTCTTTAATTCTTTGCCACATCAGCATGTTTGCTATTCCCGTGTGCATGATACCAGCTAAGATACCACCATTATGGCCAGCCTTAATCATCGCATGCAATAATTTAGTGCACCTTGAAATATGAACATGTGTGGGGCGTGTATGTTTTTAATGACTTGAGACTATACCTAGCCCGGCATGCAAGATGACTTATTATGCACCGTTCCCCATACCTGCAGGAAGCCCGTTCGTCTCCAAATCTTTTCCTCTCCATGTGTGGAAACAATATGCCTGCCAAACTCTCCTTCTCCCTCCGGCGGTCCCACCACTCCACCCCGTGTGAAAAAATCTGCATGCATGACTCTCCTCCCCCCACGCTCGTCCAATCCGTTGTGACCAGCAATATTTCCACCCCTTCGCTCCCCCGTAATTTACTCCAACAAATATGCCCACGTAGCTGTTACTTAACTGCAGGTGCATTGGGTCACTGACATATGGGCCCAACAGGGGTCTGGCCCACATGTCAGTGACGCAACTGGACCTGCAGTTAAGTCAGTGCAGCTCAGTCCATATCTTACGTAGGTGTGCCATTGCTCGCTATAAATACTGCGCCTCCCACGACATCACTATCTCCTCCCCCTCACGTTCACGTTCATCGCTATCTCCTCCCCCTCCCTCTCACGTCGACCACCATGGCATCGCCCCTCCCAAGCCCTAGGAGCCCCTCGCTGCACCGCGCGGACGGTCACGCGTCGCCGTTCCGTTCCTCGCCGCCACTAGTCGAGGAGGACGCGTCGGTGTTCCGCTCCTTGCCGCTACGCGACGCGTCGCCGTTCCGTTCCTCGCCGCCATTAGTCGAGGAGGACGCGTCGGCATTCCGCTCCTTGCCGCGACGTGACGCGACGCCGTTCCGTTCCTCGCCGCCACTAGTCGAGGAGGACGCGTCGGCGTTCCGCTCCTCGCCGCGACGCGTCGAGGTGGACGCGTCAGCGTTCCCAATCTCGCCAGCACGCGCGCCGGAGGACGCGTCGGCTCCCCGCTACGAGGAGAACGCCGCGCCGCCCGCCGAGCCCCCCAGCCTTGAGGAGCTTTGGAAAGAACTGGATGTCGCCTTGTGGGAGGCTTTGCCTCCAGCAGAGCACGCCAAAATAGAGGCGGAGAAGAAGGCCGAGGAAGAGAAGCGCACCGCGGAACAAGCTGCCTGGGAGGCTTATGTCGCGTCCGAGAGAGTCAGGCAATTGGCTCTTTGGCAGAAGGCTCGTGTGAGGGCCGTGAGGGTGGCGGAGGACGCCCGTGCCGACGCCCTGAGTGCAGTCGGGCCCAAGCGCCTCATCTACGCTTGGCGATACGTGGCCGGGTGCACGCTTCCAGCGAGGAGGAGTACCTGTTGGCGCCGGATCACCACACCGGTGAGATCGCGCTCGCCCGCCGGCAAGCCGCCAATCAGCACCTCGCGAGTTGCGAGGCTGAGGAAGAGGCGTTGTGTCGGCGCGCTGGGAAACGGCCGCGCACCAGGGCACTCGTGGCGCGCCGCAAGCACTCCTGCAAGCGCCGTGGCTTTTAGGAGTATAATTTTTGTTTCGTAAGGCGATCTCATTAGTTTTGGGACACAAATGATAAAACCGAACGTTCAGGAATTTATAGCGTCCTTAATTAAGTATGTAAAAGGGAAAGTTTGGAAACCTTGTGTGTTCGTACGCATTATGCAAGTATGTGCATATAGCACAAACTTTACTATGTACTAGCGCACTACACGTTTCTCTCGATATATGCTTGCAGACTGTGCTACTCCCTCCGTCCAGCTCAAATAAGTCATCTTTGATTGTGCACCGTGACCAAGAAGGAGGGAAGACTTATACACCTAGACGGAGGGAGTACTACTATTACTTATGTACGTGCAAATGCACGTTTTAACATTACGATGCGGTTTTTGTAAAAGTAGAAAAACAGCACTAGTCAAGCTTGTGAAACGATTCAATGCAAAACAAATGCAAAAATGCTTGTTTGATTGTTTACTTTTAGCTTCCTTCTCTGTGGCGCACGCCTGCGTCAGGTGACGCACGATGTCCGCCGGCGAGCCCCAAAATGGCACGGGGCACTCATAGCAGTAGACGAAGGGCTCCTTGGAGGCATCGACCAGGCCGTCCATGAAACAGGAGTGCTGTAGGGGATGTTCCGCGAGTTGAATATATGAGCAAGTTACTACGAGATTTAGTCCAAATAAGCACAAAATAAATCATGACGGCTATAACAGAGATTAAACTAATCATGTGGACTAGCATAGTAGATGAACAGATCGAATCTAGGACACAGACTAGAAACATGAATTCTACCACGATTTCGAACAGGAAGGACAGAAACACATACGGTGCAACGGGAGCAGCACCATTGGCATTGAGGTTGTCGCCCATGTCGTTGAGGAAGAGGTTGCCGAGGTCGGGGAAGAAGTCGTCGCCGGTGAAGTCGTCGCTGCTAGCAGTCACGAGAGTGCGCTCCCCAAATTTCAACAGCGCCCGCCGAATGGATCGCAGGAGGGAGTGGCTGTAGGGGACGTTGCGGCCGCCGAATAGAGCGCAGGAGTAGCCCACGAAGCAGTAGATGGTGCTCCTCCCTAGTCTCTATTCTTATCTCTATCTCTACTACTATTCTTTGTTTTTTATAATATACTAGTTGTAGTTGTCAAATCGAATAGTACTGCGCCGTCCACTGCACGCCTGGCTGAACACGCCTCCTCGCCTCCATCAAACCCCTCCGTTAAACCCGCATGCAAACTGAGAAACCTACTCTGGCCCGCGGGAGGAAATTGGTCGGTTGCAGTTGGAGAATAATAGAGTCACGTCCAATCCATTTGAGTTAATTGCGTGTATGATTCTCCCTCTATAAAAAGTTAATTGCATCCTTAATCTTGTATTCTAAGTACTCTGTGGGTTCCACTGTCAGTACAGTGTACATGACTTGCAGGCTGGCTACAGATTCGTACAGAAAGTTAAAAAGAAACAAATCCATCCTTAATCATGTATTCTAAGTACTCTGTGGGTTCCACTGCCAGTACAGTAGCAAAAGAAGTAGTATATATTAAAAAAATAAAAAGCTAAAGTTTAGGACAGAATTCGAACTCAGGTCATCGGGCTGCGAGCATCCGGCCCGGACCAGTACACTAGGTGTTGGTTGCGGAGAATGCAAGAGATAAACCTTTATAACTATGAGCCCGTCCGTTGCAACAGATCCAAAGTAGAATAATACATCTTCACAAATTTGAAAGAAAACAGTTTACTTTTGATATACATATCACTAAAAAAATCTTAAGTTTCACTCCAAATATATTCTTTGGGCTATTTTGATGAAGTAAGGGAGGAATGTGGTTGGTTTCAAGATACTAAGGGGTTTTGTGTAAACTGGAGCAGAGAAGTGGGAATTGTTGCAAAAGTCCACAACTTACATCACAGCCGTTAGATGCAGATCTAATGGTCAGAAATGGCGGATGGCAGACACACCATCATCACCAACCGAGTCTTTTATAGGAGTAGGAGTAGAGAAAAAACCGAGTTGGTGATGATGGTGCGCCTGCCATCTTATAATATAGATTGTCCAATCTATATCTGACGGATAGAAAGCAAACTATGACAAATTTACAAAAGATACCCGCTCCTCTCTCCACATTTACAGATAAGGCCTTGCCTCGTTCATCCTTATCTCCCACAACCTCATTGCTGAGCAATTACAAAAGGAAGTCTCTGGAACAATCTGGCATGGTGGCCGCTGCCGGCGCCGTCCATCCCCATGCCTCCGCCCAGCCCGACCACCAGTCACCACCACGCCCCACTCCTCCTCACCTCTATCATCTTTCTCGACATATCATTTTTTCAATGAAATGGTCGACATACTATTTTCCGATAAAATTCTCAAGATATCATTAGTTTTTACACATGGGATTACTCCTGCCCACGATCAAGAGGAAGACGCTACCGTCCTCCTCTGAGACTAGCAGGCGGCGGTGATCCTCCAGCGACTCCGGCATGGTGAACGGGTAGCACGTCTCGTACTTGATGTTCTCCGTGAAGGACCAGCAGTGACCGCTGCACGCATTCGTGAGGTGATGCACCATGTCCGCCGGCGAGCCACAAAATGGCATCGGGCACTCATAGCAGTGGACGAAGGGCTCCTTGGAGGCATCGACCAGGCCGTCCATGAAACGGGAGTGGCTGTAGGGGACGTTGCGCCAGTTGAATATATGAGCAAGTTACTACGAGATTTAATCTGAATAAGCACAAAATAAATCATGGCGGCTATAACAGAGATGAAACTAATCATGTGGACTAGCATAGTAGTAGGATACAGAGTAGAAACATGAATTCTACCACGATTTCGAACAAGAAGGACAGAAACACATATGGTGCAACGGGAGCAGCACCGTTGGCGTTGAGGTTGTCGCCCATGTCCAAACACCACGTACACATGGTCTTTGAGCACGGTTCGTAGTCGTTCCATGCTCGGGCATTGAAGTTTGTAACTATTTTAGATTAGAAAATACTACTCCTCCGGTGCTAGTAGTAGAGCAGAGTCCTACTCTACTACTCTACTCAAGCAAGTTAGGGCATAACACTGTAGGGAGTACCAGTACTGTGATCACTCAAGCAAGTTGTCTGGCATCAACATGACCCTACGCTGCTGGTATGTGTCTCGTAAGTCAAGCGGCATGTTGTAGTCATCATCACATGTCCACTTCCCGCAGCACATATCCGCTTCTCCATCTTTGTCCGCACATAATCTCGTCCAATCTTCCATCCCCGCTAACAATGGAAGAACCGAGCAGCGTCCGCCAAAAGAGTGGCTGGAATTCCCTCCCCACGGAGGTAATCAAGCTCATTGTTTCACGTGTGGACAATCTCAGTACCATGCCACTCGCCGCGTGCTCATCGGGGCTGTACCGTTTACTCAAAGCCCTCAGGCCGGAGCTTTTTAAGCCAGCTCCTTGCTTGCTGATGCCGCCTGATCTTCAGAAACGGCGTGTCACACAGCATAGCGATTGTAGGGTGGCAAGCATCAACCCCCTTGACTGCGATCCAATCCCCGTTAGCCTCAACTACATTAACGGTATGTACTGGGTCGGCATGAACACGTCTTGGATGGTGCTCGTCGACAGTCGCGGCAGCTGGATGCTCGTGGAGGTCTACACCCGGCGATTGATCCCCCTTCCTTCGATTAACACTGCATTGCTTTGGCACTACGGCCCAGAATACTCGGAATCTTACAGTAGCCAACATGATACCAAGTTTTATTTGCTCAAGGTTGTAATCTTCCAAGTGCCCACAAGATCTGCGAATTATAAAGACTTCAGGCTAATTGCGTTCTTCAACCGCGGTCTCGCCTATCTGACAGGTCACTGCGGTAAGTGGATAAATCTGCACGTCCATCGCAGGATCATACATCCTCCATGGTTCTCTGATGCCATTGAACACAAGGGCTTCATTTACGCTGTCGACTCCTTCTATGGCTGGACGTATTGCTGGCCTACTCCAGTCATCGCTACAAACGGCTGTTACAGCAGTATGTTACTTTCCTATGATATCATGATGGCTTGCTTATATTACTGTCAACATTTGCTGAAAAAATATTCATGCTCATAACATGTTGTTCTTAAGATTGACTAAATCAAGAGCCCTTTTTTATTTGACTCCAACTTGATATGATGTTGTAGGCCGCCTGGTGTCCCTACCCTTCCTAATCCCAGAACCTTTCAAAGAAAAGTGGCATGGCAGTTGCAGGTGGTTCCTGGCTCGATCATACGACGGCGAAAGATTGATAATCGTTCGCACGTACCGGACGTGTTGTTTCACGGAATACAATCACAGTCATTGCAAGGTCTTTGAGCAGGATCCCAGCTTCTCTGGGCCTTCAGGAATTTTTGACTGGAGGCTGGTAAGTAGCCTTGGTACACGCTCTCTGTTTGTCGAACTGAATTATCCGGTTAACCAGGAGATAACCGACGGCAAGGATCATGATGGCAGCGCGGTTTCGTTCATCAGGCAAAATTGTGTGTACATAGCGTACCACGCGTCTCTGCATGCACCATACCCTGATATGTGCCGCCACACTCTGCAGCCCAAAGTAGGAGAGAGGGTCGCAAGTATCAGACTTCGACCTGCTGGATGGAGTTTCCCCCATCAGGCACTCATCTGGTTCAAGCCGTCAGCCAATCTCCACAGCTTAATAAATAGTAACGTCTAACTGAGCCAGTTAGTTAGATGCGTACACTTGGTGTAGTAGGATCTTTATTTAGTTTGATGCATACACTTGTTCTTTTTTGGTAGCCCTTTTGTAATGATGGCTGACGTTTGGTTTGGAAGAGAGAGTTGCGTCTTCACTCTTCTGGCCTGCTTACTGCTTCTGTTGCACCCCCAGCCCTGGTTGCTGCTGCTGCTGTTTTCAATGTACAATCAGTAGTATATTTCGTCTGTTGGTTGAATAAATGTGTTGTTAGAACGACAAACACAATGTTTTGGAAGTCGTTGCACGGTTCGATCCTTTAGTGCCCCGTACCGTACGTAGCACATACTATTTTTCGTACGGAACACATTTTCCACTTGTTGATAACATGCAGCCCACTAATGAAGGCCCAATAGAGAAGCCCATAATTAACTGGAAGGGAGGCTCTCACACGAATCCGGCCCAGGTACATGCTCATGGTCCCCTAAACATAAATAAGTAAATAAATAAATAAATAAAGCTAAATGCTCATGCACCAGTTCTTTGGGAAAATAGGTAGCCCAGTATTTCTTTTTGAAGAATACCCAAGCTAGGCCTATTTGTTTTCTCCGAATTACTGGGCTGCAAATCTTTCAAGACGAGGAGGGATGCATTCCGGCCTGGCTTAAGAGTATGGTCAATGTCTGTTAAAAGTAATATCAAAAGGGGTTGAAAATTCCAAAAAATTTATAGCAAATGGGATATAAGTTTCTTTTTTTGTTTTTGTTCTTCACTGATATCTTATACGTATTTCATTGGATTTAACATGACATAGTACTAATTTATTTTTAAATTTGTTTTAGTATGGCTATTAATTTTTGGATTAAGAATATTTCGTTCCCCAGCAAAAAAATTCGAATTTTCAAAATTTCCCACATATTTAGTTAATTTTTTGACCCTGTTACTGACTAGAAAATGGCCAGCAATTCTAAAAATGGAAAACGGGCTGCAATAAATTCCATATGAATTAGAAAATGAGTAAAAATGATAAAAATAATAGCAAATGGGCTGTACATGCCACAGATTTCGAGGCTGACTTGTTTACGCAAGGCTTTGTCAGTGAACACACGATTCTAGCAGCAGTGACTGTTGGATGTCCATCCAACGGCCGACGTGCTTCTTCAATCTCTGATCTTCCTGCTCCAGCCGCCTAAACTAGCGCCAGCAGGACTGCCTACTCCCTCCTCTTGTGGCCCGCTGTGATGCCGCGCAGGCTTCCCCGGGCCACCCTACTACCTCCGCTGGCCTGGCCGCACGCAATCAACTGCCTCCTTATTACGCGAAAAAAATGATTCCTCCCACTGACATCTGGGGCGCACCGGTTGGGAGGGTGACCTATGGGCCTACTAAGTTGACGCGTACGCAGGGCTTGTCAACTTTGTCAACAAACGATTCTAGCAGCAGTAACCGTTGGATTTGAATCGAACGGTCCTCCTGCTTCTTCAATCGTTGCTCTTCTTGCACCAACTGCCCAAACCAGCGCCGGGGAGACCGCCTGCTCCTGCCTCCAGTGGCCGGCTATGCTGCCGTTGAGGCCTCATCGCCCCTACTACTCCCACCGCTGCCAGGCCCTGCGGCGACGACAGCCTCACACCGCAGCCGAACCAGTGAACCCTCGTACTCCTCTCCGCGTGGGCATCCACTGCCGCGTCTTCCCCGGCTCCGCGCCGTCCCCTTCCTAGGCCTCGCCGTCGTCCACCGCCTTGGTGCTCTCGGCACGGCGTGGTCAATGTGGTCAAAGACATTCCACCGGAAGAGTACTGTACGTGGAGAGGCTGACAGCTGGGTCCACGGCCACAGCCCAGTTTTTTTGTGATTTGCCAAGTAAGTCGCTTTGTCAGGCCTGTTGGGCTGCAAATCTTTCAAGACGAGGAGAGCTTTCATTCGGCTGGCCGAGAAAATGGCCCATCAGTAATGAGAAATGGGATGTACATTTTTAAAACACATCAAACCGACAATTAGTTTCAATAAATTACATTGATTTTTATGCGTGGAGAATTTGTTGGATTTTATATTGATATACATTTATTTTTAAAATCAGTTTGAATGTGAGTCGAACTTTCTGGAATAAAACAGTTTGGACCGCACCGAAATATGCAAAATTTCGTATAATTTTTTAACCGTGGCCACAATATGGCCTGTAATGCTAACAAAAAGAATATGGGCTCCAAAAAAAACCTTAATAATTAGGAAATGGGCTGTAAATTATTAGAAATAATGGCAGATGGGTTGTATGCTGTTTTCCACAGATTTGAGGCTTTCCTAAAAAAAAGGTTGACACACAAGCACTGATTGTTGGATCTCCATCCAACGGCCGTCGTGCTTCTTCAATCTCTGCTCTTCCTGCTCCAGCCGCTCAAACAAGCGCCGGCGGGACTGCCTACTCCCTCCTCCCCGCGGCCGGCTCTGCTGCCGCGCAGGCCTCACCGTCCCACCGTACTCCCATCGCTGGCCTAGCCATCCCTCTACTCACCTGCACCTGCTGTTATTCTCCGGCGACGGCAGATGAACCAGTAAACCCTCGTACAGTCGTACTCACCCACACCTGCCTCCGTGTCATTCCATTCCTAGGCCTCGCCGTCATCCACCGCCCTGGTGCTCTCGGTGCGGCCTGGTCAACGTGGTCAACGACCGACATGCATCTGAAGTGGATTGTACGTGGAGAGGCCGACAGCTGGGTCCATGGCCGCACGCAAGGAAATGCCTCCTTATTACGTGCAAATAATGATTCCTCCACCTGACATCAGGGACCCACCGAAAGGGCCTCTGTATTTCGCGAAAAAAATATTACCACAGCTGACAGCTCGGACCCACCAGCTATATCTTCGCACGCAAGGAAGTGCCTCCTTATTACGCACAAAAAAATGAATACTCCCCCTGTTAGCTGGGACCCAGTATAGTGGCAGGCTGACTTGTGGGCCTACTAAGTTGACGGCGACGGAGGGCTTTGTCAACTTAGTCAATATGCACGATTCTAGCTCCAGTGACCGTACGATGTCCATCCAACGGCCGTAGTGCTTCTTCAACCTCTGGTCTTCTTGCTCCAGCCGCCCAAAGCAGCGCCGGTCGTGCCGCATACTCCTGCCTCCCGTGGCCGGCTGTGCTTCCGCGGAGGCCTCACCGCCCCCTACTATTCCCACCGCTGGCCAGGCCCTGCGGCGATGGCAGCCTCACACCGCAGCCGAACCAGTGAACCCTCGTACTCCTCTCCGCGCGGGCTTCCACTGCCGCATCTTCCCCGGCTCCCCGTCGTCCCCTTCCTAGGCCTCGCCGTCGTCCACCGCCCTGGTGCTCTCGGCGCGGTGTGGTCCACGTGGTCAAGGAACGACTTCCATCGAACGTGGACTGTACGTGGAGAGGCTGACAGCTGGGTCCACGGCCGCAGCAAGGAAGTGCCTCCTTATTACGCAGAAAATAATTATTCCTCCACCTGACAGCTGGGACCCAGCGGACGGGCCACTGTATTTCACGAAAAAAATGTTTCCCCCTGACTGCTGGGACCCACCAGCTACATCTTCGCACGCAAGGAAGTGCGTCCGGGCAAAAAAAACTATTCGCCCCCCTGACTGCTGGGACCCACCAGCTACATCTTTGCAGGCAAGGAAGTGCCTAACAGTCGGGACCCACCTGGTCGAAGCGTAAATAGCGTTTTCATTCTGGTCGCGAACGTGTACGTACATATATACTGGTGGATGTAGAGGCACGCACGTGTCGTAGTAGAGGCGCGTACGTGTCATAGTAGAAGCGCGCACGTAGCATGTACACGTACGTACAACAGCCAGGGTGCAAGAAAGAAAATATGGCCACGTATGTGTACATACGGGCGGGGTCTCGAACGCCTACTCGCGCATACGTACGGCCAGGGCTCGTGTACATGGCTGGGTCGGAACGGAGAAACAACGTCGTCGTCGTGTTCATGGGGAGCCAACCGGCCGGGTCGGAACGGAATGCGTCGTCGTGTTCATCGGGAGGGCTTGGATGGAACAGGTGATGGAAAGGAGGCCTGGCGTACCGCAGAACGGAGGAAACGGCCTTGTGTTCGACCGGACACGTTTGAAACGGGATCCTGTTCATCGGGAGGGGTCTGGCATACCGCAAAACGGAGGAAACGGACCTCCTACGGTCGAAACGGGGGTTCTGTTGATCGGGAGGGGTGTGGCATACCGCAAAACGAAGGAAACAGACTTGTGTTGGAGCGCTACGGTCGAAACGGGGGTCCTGTTCATCGGGAGGGGTGTGGCGTACCGCAAAACGGGACTCCACGGGATACTGTTCATCTCCACCGTCGACCCCCTCCAGCCTCCACGGGCTACTGTTCATCCACCGTCGACCTCCTCCAGCCTCCACCTGCGACTGTTCATCCACGGGCTCCTGTTCATCCAGCCTCCACCACGCGCTACTCCACCGGCTACTGTTGAACCAGCCCTCTCCACGGGCTCCTGTTCAACCACCCCTCCACGGGCTACTGTTCATCCAGCCCTCCACCGTCTACTGTTCATTCTGCCCTCCACCGGGTGGTCCTGTTCATCCAGCCCTCCACGGGGTCCTGTTCATCCAGCCCCAACCGGCTCGATCGATCGGGGTCCTGTTCATCCAGAGGCAACACCACGGGGTCATGTTCATCCACCCCCATCGGGAACTGTTCATCCAAACCCCCCAGCAACGCTCACTGTTCATCCAAAGGCAGCATCGATCGGCTTCAGTTAGCAGCAGTAGCGAAGGAATCTCTCGATCAGGTTCAGTTAACAGCCATCGATCGATCGCTCGGGTTCTGTAACGCGTAGCCTGCAGTGCAATCGCTCGGGTTCAGTTAGAGCCCAACGCCTCGCTCGGGTTCAGTTAGAGCCAACGCCTCGCACACACGCGTGTACGTGTACGAGAGAAACGCGCATCGCTCGGCCCCCGACCTCCCACCGTAACCGGGAACTCCCCGAAATTTTCCTCGCCCTCGCTTCTACCACAGTTTTTCTGTCATGGACGGCCCAAAGAATGTCATGCAGCTGCGTCTCCGGCCCGCCCAGGACGAAAAGCCCATTTTCTGTCATGAATTTTTGTCATAGAAGTAGGAGCCCACCACATCTATGATGATACCGGGTTTTGTCACAATTATCGTCATAGGAGTGTCATATGTATGACAGAAAAAAAATTCGTTCGGCCCAAAATGTCACGGATGTGTCTTTTTTTTGTAGTGTTCTCTCCGGCTTCCCTCCCTTGCCTTTCTTCGTGTGGCCGCGGCGCGTGGCTCTGACTGCCCGTGCACAAGTAAAAGGGGTCAAAAAGGAGAGCCCCTACTTTTGTACACCGACAGGAGCCCCTGGGCCTGGGCCATACATAAGTGCGACACGTTGTTGGGCCAGGCCCAAAACGGTGCGCGGGCAGGCGGGGCGGATTTTCACCGCAGTAACTCTTCGTCCGCTGCGCTTCCCCATGACCTGCGTTGAATGCGCGACGTGGGAAGGGCGCGTACCGCGTACGTGATGTGGGCGGCATGCGTCGAGCGGTTTCCGCAGGCATGCGTCACATCGCGATACATGGGCGGCTCGCACCTTCCCCATGAAGAGGGAGAGGCGTAAAGGCACGACTCATTTACTGAACGGGGCTGGGTCGCGGTCTTCAAGGCGTCCACACCCCACGATCATGGGGTGGGGAGAGGTCGCTTCACCCGTCCCCTCGGTTCTGCACGTTCGCCACGCATCCTCCATGCGCTTGGGGTGGCAAGCGGTGGAGACGGGAAACTGGGCCGTCGCTGGTTGGGGCAGTGGGTCGGTCTCGATTCCCTGCGCCTCTGGTGGCTGGATTGGCCGAGCGGGGCGGCCGAGCCCCGACCCCGCCCCTTTATAAGGAGAGGGAAGGGGGGATGGCATCCCACATTCTTCTATCTTCTATCTCCTCCTGCTTCTGCTTCTTCCTCTCATCCGCCATGGAGAAGGGGAACCCCGGTCCCTCGACGGTGGCGGCGAGGGTCGCCGCTCGACAGCGCGTCCCTCCTCCTCCTAAGCCCTCGGTGGTGGAGCCAGCTGCAAGGGGAAGGGGGAGGGGGCGAGGCCGTGGGCGAAGCCGTGGCAGAGGTCGTGGTGCTCGGGGAAGAGGAGGACGGGGCGGTGCGCCGGCCTCGCCCCCGCCAATGATGCCTTTCCCGACGGAGGGCCACGTTGGAGACCAGCCCCGCGAGTTCTTCATCAGGCTGCGCCGGCCTCCGCGTCGCCGTCTTCGTCTTCCCGTCCTGTTTGCTCGGGAGATGGAGCGTGACCCGCCCCAGACCCTCAGGTTGCACATGAGGGGCTGCGGGAATGGGGGCACGCGGGTCGACGTCGACTTGCCGGCTCCTCGGGTCATGTACCTCCATCGTGGATGGAAGACGTTTGCTCGCATCCACAGCCTGACGGCGGGGCTCGTCCTCTACTTCAAATTAATGGAGGACGGGTTGCTCTCCGTCAAGGTCTTCGGAGATTTTGGAACTCGCCTGAAGTGCTGCGTGGAGAGCTCCTCCGACGGATACTCCGATGATGGAAGCTCTTCCTCGAGCGAGAGTGACGAGGAGGACAGTGGGGCAGATGACGGGGACGAGTCCGGCTAGGCGTCGGACGCCCCGCGCCTGGGCGGGTGCGGCAGCAGCAGCATCTGCACCTGGCCGCTCCTCTGGTGGAGTTTTGCCGGGGGAGGGGCCAGCTCCTTGATGTTCTCGGGGCCGTCTCCTTGGGCGGCTGGCGTCGGGAGGCTGTGGAAGAGGAAGAGGGCGGGTGGCAAGGCCGTCAACTCAGAGTACACGGACACTGACGCCTTCGTCGCGTGTCCGGCGACCTGCCGCCTCGTCTTCCAGCTCCTTTCCCGGCACCCTCATCACCGGCCCACCCTTGGGTAGCCACCGAGGTGTTCTCTTGGTGCTTTCTGCTGCTCGTAGCTCGCCTAGGCACCCCTTTTTCCCTTTCGCCTTCTTGACCTACCTCCTGAGGAGAGGGACAAGAAAGGGATTAGGGGCATCTCATCTCTTTTTTAGTTTGTAAGCCTTCGGCCCTTGGTTAAATTTAGAACTTGTAATCCCCTTGCTCATGTTTTTCATTCCGTATGAACTGTACCTCTGTGGGATGTTTTTAATGAAAAAGGGATGTTTGCCGGGTTTTTCGTTCGTGGGTGGACCCCGCGACAAGGAGCGAATCCTTGTTACTATTTAAGATAAACGTTTTTTGCCTGGCAACAGGCCTTGCCGTCCCCCTCACTTCGCTCGACCATTCTCGCGCCCTTGGCGGAGGCAGGGATGAAGTGGGCTTAGGCTCCTCGTTCTATCTCCTTGCCGTCGCGGGTACAACCAAATCCGGACCCAGGAGATAATCCTTAGGTATAGGAAAAAGGGGAGCACGGTAGCCTGGAGATAAAATGAGGTTTCACATGTCCTAGTTCCGTACCGAAATGCATGACAGAGGATGAAAGACTTATCTGGATCTGCACCCCCCGGCAACCTTGTCTTGCCGCGGTTGGATCCTTGTACTTGCAGCCCCCCGGCAACTCTGGTTTGCCGGGGTCGGGACGCCGGTCCGTTCCCTTTTTTCCAAGTAGCTCAGCAGAAGTGCCCATGTGCCCTGCGAACCAATGGAGGGCAGAAAAGAACAGAGAGACGCGCACTTGACCTCTAGGCTAGGGGTTAGTCGCCGCTAAGCAGTATCAACCCTAACCAAGGAAGAGACTCGACCTAGCATACATGCTATAACTTAGGGCGCCAGCGCTTCATTTATTTGTGCTCAGGGTCTGCGCCTGGCTTTGTACAAAGGGTTACATGCCTTGCCGGCAAGGCTTGTAGAAAAGGTGGCTTGTCGGGGGGCCCGGCAAGCCACGCCTTATGGGTAAAACTTGTGAAGATGCTCGATGTTCCAGGAGTTGCTCACTGGAACAGCATCTTCGGTCTCTAGGCGGACTGCACCAGGCCTGGTGACTCGCCTTACCCGATAAGGGCCTTCCTCAAAGCTTCGGGCATGAACCTTGCGGCTATGTTAGCGGCGCAAGGCTTGCTATTAGTGTGCTACTCTCACAGCCGCCCGAAGACGATCTTCCTCAAGGAGCGTCGTGTCATCTTGCCGCAGCTGCTCTTGCTCAAGCTCATCATAAGTGAACACTTGAGGTGACCCGTATATGAGTTCCGTGGGGAGAACTACCTCCGCCCCATATACTAGGGCAAAGGGTGTCTGACCGGTGGCTCGATTTGGCGTCGTCCTGATCGACCAAAGAACCGCCGGCAACTCATCAATCCAGCACCTTCCGCTCTTGTGCAGCCTGTCAAAGGTCTTCGTTCTCAGGCCTTGCAACACTTCAGCATTCGCCCTCTCTGCTTGGCCGTTGCTCCGGAGGTGTGCCACGGAAGCAAAACAGACCTTGCTGCCGAGGTCTTGAATGTACTGCATGAAGGTGTGGCTTGTGAACTGCGTGCCGTTGTCGGTGATGAGTCTATTGGGCACACCAAAACGGTAGACTAGTCCCTTGAAGAACTTGACGGCTGACTGTGCTGTCACCTTCCTCACTGGTTCCACCTCTGGCCACTTTGTGAACTTGTCGATTGCAACGTACAAGTACTCAAAGCCCCCGACAGCACGGGGGAAAGGGCCCAGTATGTCGAGCCCCAGACTGAGAATGGCCAGGAGAGAGGGATCGTTTGAAGGGCTTGAGCTGGTTGATGAAGCTTCTTTGAATGGAACTGACACGCTTCACACTTGGTTACTAGTGTCGTCGCATCCTGGAGGGCGGTGGGCCAGAAGAAACCTTGCCGGAACGCCTTGCCGGCAAGGGCCCTCGACCCTATGTGGGAGCCACATATGCCTCCATGTATCTCTGCCAACAGCTCCAGTCCTTCCTCCCGGGGGATGCACTTCAATTTCACACCGTTCGGCCTTCTCCTGTACAGGACGTCATCGACGAACTGGTACAGGGCAGACCGACGGGCTACTTTTTCCGCTTCTTCCTGCTCCTCAGGAAGTTCCCCTGTTTGGAGGAATCAGACAATATGCTATGCCCATGCCAGAGCTTGGGGCTTGACGGCAAGGACCAAAGGCATTTCCTCTGCCATGGGAGCGGCTGTCTCCACGGCCAGGGCTTGACGCCTTGCCGGAGCCAGTTGCTCTTTGGCAGGCTCAATGTCCATGGCAGCATCCTTGCCGGCAGCCCTAGGGGGCTCGGTGGGAAAGTACTTGCCGGGACCTGATTTCCTCCGCTTGTTCCGCCCCGTTGACGGTTCGACGGATGGCTGAGTTAACCGGAGCAAAAAGGTACCTGGTTCCACAGGTAGCTTGAATGCAGCACGCTTCGACAGGTAATTAGCGATGTCGTTCTCCGCTCGGGGAACGTGCTCCGCTTCGATACCGTCAAAGCGCTCCTCCAGCTTCCTCACTTCATCTACGTAGGCCTCCATCAATGGGCTCTGGTAATCCTTGTTGACTTGTTTGACGACAAGCTGCAAGTCACCCCTGACGATGAGCTTCTGCACCCCGAGGTCTGCTGCGATCCTGAGACCGGCAAGCAGCCCCTCGTACTCAGCAGTGTTGTTTGTGGACATCTCCCTGGAAAAGTGCATCTGGATCACGTACTTGAGGTGCTCTCCGGTGGGTGCGACAAGCAGCACACCGGCACCGGCGCCTTGCAGCAAGAAAGCCCCGTCAAAGTACATGATCCAGTCGCGGTCTGCTTCCTTGCCGGGGAGATCGGTCTCTTGGATTTCTTCGTCAGGTGTTGAGGTCCATTCCGCAATGAACTCTGCCAAGATTCTGCTCTGGATTGTTGAGGTACTTTCAAACTTCAACCCAAAGCTTGACAACTCCAAGGACCATTCCACAATCCTTCCGATTGCATCTGGGTTGTGCAGTATCCGTTGTAGCGGGAGGCGGGTGACGACAGTGATCTCGTGGGCTTGGAAGTAATGACGCAGCTTCCTCGAGGCCATAAGGAGGCCGAAGAGCAATTTCTGCACACCGGAGTACCTCGACCTAGCCCCCTGCAAGAGGGAGCTGACAAACTAAACCGGGTGCTGCATCATCTTCTTCTTCTGCACCACTTCGCTTGACTGTGCGGGCGTTGCCCTGATGGCGTCAGACTCTGCCGGGGGCCTTGCCTTGCCGGCACCAGGTCCTGCCGGGGGAGTCTTTGGCTCGCCGTCCGCTGGTTCTGTCGTCGCCGCTGCCTCCTTGTCGACCTCCCTGTGTGCCACCAGTGTGGCGCTGACCACTTGATTCGTTGCCGCTAGATACAACAGCAATGGTTCTTGTGCTTTAGGCGCAACCTGTATTGGCGTGGAGGAAAGGTATTTCTTCAGATCCTGCAACGCCGACTCGGCTTCTGGGGTCCACTCCATCGGGCCTGCCTTCTTCAAGATTTTGAAGAAGGGAAGGGCGCGCTCGGCGGACTTGGAGATGAATCGGCTCATGGCGGCGACGCAGCCGGTGAGCCGACGCACATCCTTGATCCGCTTGGGCGCCTCAATCTGTTCAATAGCCTTGATTTTGTCTGGGTTTGCCTCGATGCCGCGCTGCGACACAAAGAATCCGAGAAGCTTGCCGGACGGAACGCCGAAGACACACTTCTCAGGGTTCAGCTTAAGATTGATCTTGCGCAGGTTGGCAAATGTCTCTCCCAGATCTTGCACAAGAGTTGCCCCGTCCTTGGTTTTGACCACTATGTCATCCATGTATGCCTCCATATTTCTATGGAGCTGGGGTTCAAAACCAATTTGGACTGCTCTTGCAAACGTCGAGCCAACACTCTTCAACCCGAAAGGCATCTGTAAAAAGCAATACGTACCACATGGGGTGATGAATGCTGTCTTCTCTTCATCTTCTCTTGTCATGAAGATTTGGTGGTAGCCCGAGTAGGCGTCGAGGAATGACAGCAGATCACACCCGGCCGTGGAGTCGACAATCTGGTCGATGCGCTGCAACGGGAAGGGGTCCTTAGGACAAGCCTTATTGATATCTGTGTAGTCAATACATAATCTCCACTTCCCATTTGCCTTGCGCACCACTATCGGATTGGCCAACCACATCGGATGGAGCACTCCTCTCACCAAACCTGCCGCTTCCAACTTCCTGATCTCCTCTGTGATGAACTCCTGCCTCTCCAGAGCCTGCTTTCTGACCTTCTGCTTGACGGGCCGCGCACGAGGACAGACAGCTAGGTGGTGCTCAATCACCTCCCTGGGAACACCGGGGATGTCGGATGCTTGCCATGCAAACACGTCGACATTCACCCGCAGGAAGGTGACGAGCGCGCCTTCCTATTTGCTGTCGAGCGTGGAGCCTATGGTGAAAGCCCCTCCCGTGCCATCCTTCCTGACGGACACCTTCTTGGTCTGTGGTGGCTCAGCTCTGGATTTCTTGCTCTTGCCGGTAGAGCTCTCTGGCACGTCCTCGACGGTAGCACAGCACTCCGAGGAGGTGCGCTTGCTGGAGTGGGTGCGAGAGGTCTTGCTAGGCTTCTTCTTCCCTCCCGGGGCTCCAGCGGCAGGAGCAAGTGCCTTGGCGGCAGCTGCTGCAACTGCTTCCTGGTAGAGTTGGTCGGCGCAAATCAGCGCGTCCTTCTTGTCGGAGGGGATGGAGATGATGGTCAACGGCCCGGGCATCTTTAGCATGTTGTAGGCTGTAACACCCCGCATGTAACTTGCCATATTTGTAACTCCGACTGTTGCCATTTCCGGCTATGTGATATGTTTTTCCCTCCGTTGTCGGGTTTTGTCTTTCGTTTTGTATTTTGTCATGTCATGCATTTTCATATCATGTCATCATGTGCATTGCATTCGCATACGTGTTCGTCTCATGCATCCGAGCATTTTCCCCGTTGTCCGTTTTCCAATCCGGCGCTCCTATCTCCTTCGGTGCACCCCTCTTGTTTTCTTTCGTGTGCGTGTGTCAAACTTTCTCGGAATGGACCGAGGCTTGTCAAGTGGTCTTAATATACCACCCGGAGACTACCGGTCAAGTTTCGTTCCATTCGGAGGTCGTTCGGTACTCCAACGGTTAACCGGGCATCCGCAAAGTCCATTTGAGTGTCCAGCAAAACCCCCCTGCAAAACCAGCCCAAAGCCCACCAAACTCTCTTCCATGCTCTAGGTCGTTCGATCACGATCGTGTGGGCGAAAACCGCACCTCATTTGGAGTCTCCTAGCTCACTCTACCTATTTATAAGTGGGCATCCCGAAAACGGAATCGCAGTCTAACCCTAGCAAAATTCCCTCGCGCCGGCGGACAGCGTCCGCCCGCGCCGGACACGTCCGCCCGCGCCGGCGGACGAATCGCCCGTCGCCACGTCAGCGTCCGCCGCCGCCGTTCCCCGCAGGCCCGCGGGCCCGACCCCGGCCCCCGCGGCCCGCGCCTGCCCTCGCCGCCGCGCCGCCCGCCCGCGGCACAGCCGGCCGGCCCCGCCGCCGCCGCCATCGCC